>NW_001855479.1:21364-44724 GCF_000209125.1 Entamoeba dispar SAW760
ACAGAAGTGCACCATGTGATGATTTCCCATGTGTGTACACATGTAGGACTGAAAGAGAAAATATTTCATCAGAAGCTATGGAAGCAGCACGTATTTCAATTAATAAGAATATGCTTAAATATGCAGGTAAAGATGGATTCCATGTTAGAATTAGAATTCATCCATTCCATGTCCTTAGAATTAATAAAATGCTTTCATGTGCTGGAGCTGATAGACTTCAAACTGGTATGAGAGGAGCATGGGGTAAATCATATGGATCATGTGCTCGTGTTAAAGTTGGACAAGTTCTTATTTCAGGAAGATGTAAAGAACAACATCTCCCAGCAATGATTAAATCATTCAGACTTGCATGTTACAAATTTGCAGGAAGACAAAAACTTGTTATTTCTAACAAATGGGGATTCACTAAATACACTAAAGAAGAATATCAACAACTTAAGAAAGATGGAAAGATTATTGCTGATGGATGTTACTTCAAATTAGCTACAACAAAAGGTCCACTTCCAAAAGTTAACTAAATGGAATGTCTTCTAAAAGTACCTTTAAAATGTTTTTTATGGTTTTTTATTTTTTGAATAATTTTTGGTTTAAAATTAAAAAATAAAATGAAAGAAAGAAATACACAGTTAAAATAATCTTGAGTAATGAACTAATTTTTATAGAAGTTAAAATAATAATTTATAACTCTTGCAACTCATATGAGAACTAGACATTGGAACTTCATTTGTTTCTTTTCTTGTTAATGTCTATAAGGATAAATATAATTTTCTTTCAATGAGTTTTAATACAACGATTAAATAAATTAAATAATAACAACAAACATATTCTTGGAATGTATTTGGAAAATTATCATTTGAATCTCCTTCTTCTTCTTCCTCTTTACCTTCAGTTGTTAGACTTCTTGAAATTCTAATTGAATCAGCTTTTGAGTTAAATCCATTAAGTCAATGAATCCTACCTTGTCTGTTGTTTTTTTTATATCTATGATGTGACTACTTAATCTTCTTGGTGTTCTTTTGTCAATAGATTGTTTTGCACTAGTACGTATAACAACTCCATCTTCTTTTATTGGAACCTCTCCAAATGGATTTTCTACATCCAAATTAAAGTAACTTTCTTCTTCTTGTTGTTCAACAAATGTCTCCTCTGCAGAGTATGCACATAACATATCTTTTTCTTCTTCTTCAATAACTTCTTTATCAAACTCATATCTTTCTTCAATTTTTTTTACATATTCAGCAATTTTTCTTTCTTTTTCGTTGTATAACTCGTCAATCTTTCTTTGATGTATTTTCGCTATTTCACGACGTTCTTCATCTCCAACAAAACCCTCTTCTGTGGAGTGATGTCTCAATATAACCCCATATGTTTGTGAATATCTACTATCTTTTAATGCATTTTCGTTACACTTAAAAACAATAATCGTTTTGGGATCATCTCTTTCACTGGCACAAATATCACATTTGCAATGAAGGCGTTTTAAAACAGTCCAATTTTCATTATTACGTGTTTGGACTAAAAAGTTATATTTACTCGTAATTGTCCCATTAATAATTTCTTTAACATTTTCACATTCAAAAGGATTTTTAATATTTTCTTCATTTCTTATAACAAACATAGAGACATTTTTATAAGGACATTCTATTTTTCTTGCAGTCATTTTATTTTTGTTTTAATAAGATTATTAAGACATTGACTTTTCATGGACCTTTAAACAAATAGTCATAAATATTGTATTAAGATAAGAGAATAAAGAAGAAAGAAATTTCTTTAAAACTACTACATGATATTTTATATAGACTGACTGAACCATAAATAGCAAAAAAATAAAAGAAGTAAATAATAAAAAAAACAAAGTATCCATAAAATATTGAAATAATAAAATAAACAGTAAAAGAAGAGTATATCAATAGTCTTCTTTTTTATTATTTCTGTGTTTACTCTACTGATGTATTTGACATTATTATCAATTAATAATGTAGGTTTACAACAGAATGAATAAAATAGTTTTTTTTTTGTTTTTTATTTTAATTATTTTAAGAATATTTTTATTATTAAATAAACTATATTCAGGGTTTTTTATTTTTAAAAAATTAAAAGAAGAAATAAAAAATTTAAAGTTTATAAACAATATGTCACTCCCACCATCATTTACATCACTTCTGAACAGTCAAAAAAAAGTTATTTCAGGTGTCACTAATGATAACGAAAGTTTATTGAAATACTTTAACTCAATCTCTGAATTTCTTGCTGATTGTAATGTTCCTTCTTATGAAATTTTCGCTTCAATTGAGTCTTTTAAGCTTGAACCCACAGCACAAAAAGCAAATTCAGTGTTAATTTCATTGTGCTCTTTATTTGTTGTTACTAGAAAAGTCTTTACAATGAAAGATTTTGTGTTGTCAAAAGCCCTTAGATTCCCAATGGGTCTTCAATTTGAAGAGTTACAATCATACATGAAGGCTACTGATATTTTAAAAACAGCAGATGAACCTGTAATTGATTTTTACAATGCATTTATAGGATCTAGTGCTGAGGAATTAATTACATGTTATAGAGAAATCAAAGATGTAAATGAAAAATGTACAAAGAGTTATATAAAAGAAGCTGTTATTGTTCGTACATTCCAAATTCTTGCTGAAAAAAAGAGTATTAGTCTTGTTGATATTAAAAAAATGCTTGATTTTGTTCCATGGTTTATTGTTGAGATTACACTCTTAAAAAGAGCAAGTGATTTAGAATTTAAAGTTAAGATTGACCTTTCAAGTGGAAAGATCTTTATTGAAAAAGTAGAAGATAAGAAGATAGAAGGATGTGAATTCACAACTGGGACAATTGAAGCTGAAAAGACAATAATTAAAAACAAAACAAAAGCATTCAACGAAAAAATAGCTGCTATTGAATATCAACGAGAAAAGAAAAGATTAGAGGAAGAAGCAAGGAGAAGAGAAGAAGAAGAAGATGCAAGACTTGAAAGAGAATATTTAGAGAGAAAGAAAAGAGAAGAAGAAGAAGAAAAAGCAAGAAAGAAAGAAGAAATGAGAAAAATTAAAGCAGACTCTGCTGCTGAGATGCAAAAATTGTATAGAATTCAAGAAAAGGTTAGAATTAAAGAAGAAAAAGATAAACAAATGAAGAATTTATTTGAAAGATATTTCTATCATGAAAGAGCACGAAGAATGGTTGAAAGAAACTTTACTGATAGAAAAGTTGAAGAAGAGGCAGAAGAAATAAGAGAGATGTATAGATTAGTTTGTGAATCTAAACAAGAAATGAAAAGAGCTGAGCATGAAAGAAAAGTTGCTATGAAAAAGAAATTCACTAATCCAAATGCACTTCAAAGTTGGTTAGAGTCAATTGGAAAAGGAGAGAGTGAAGAAGAAAAGATGGCTAAAATTGAAAAAGCAAGAAAAGAAAAAGAAGAAGCAGAAAGAATTGCTCGTGAAAAAGCTGAAGCAGAAAGAAAGGCTAAATTACTTGAAGAACAAAGAAGACTTGAAGAAGAAAAGAAGAGAAAAGAAGAAGAGGCATTTAAAAGAAATCAAGAAAGAATTGAAAAACAACAATCATCTAGCGAAGTCTATAGACCATCATTTTCACAGAGACAAAAAGAAGATGAAGAAGGATGGATACCATCTAAAAAAGATCAAAAACATTCTAATTCTGGTGTTGCTTCGTTTACAGGAAGTCATTCAAGAAGTCCACAACAAAGAGTTGGTGGTTCTTCAGATAATTATCCAAGAACTGGTGGTAGTGGTTATAATAATTCGGTGCATCAACAAAGACCTAGTGGAAATTCTTCAGTTCCATCATTCACACAAAAAAGAGGTAATGGATATTCTAATTCAGGAGCCTCATTTTCTAACAGAGGACCAAGAACTAATGGAGGTTCTAGTTCAGTTGCTTCATTTACAAGTGGAGGATCAAGAGGTGGTTATAGAAAACATTAATAATTTACCTATTTTGTGTTATAATTTAGGAGAAATAGTGTATAAAACAAGAAGAAAAAAACATAAAAAAAGAAATAATAAAAATTTTAAAATTAATTATTACAATCATTCATTGTTTTCGTTGTTTACTAGATCTTGTCATTGAAGAAGAAGTTGATGATTTTTTTGAACGAATATAATCAGCAATAAAATTCCCAACTTCGTTAGTAGTTTTTGTTCCACCAATATCAATAGTAGTAATTTTTTGTAAGATACTAGATTGAATAGCCTCTTCAATTAATACACTTTCCTCACTATAACCAAGAAATTCTAACATCATTGAACTTGCTCTCATAGTTCCAATTGGATCACAAATTCCTTTACCAGCAATATCTAATGCACTTCCATGAACAGGTTCAAATAATGAAGGGAATGTACGTTCTGGGTTAATATTTGCACTAGGAGCAATTCCCATTGAGCCAGCAACAGTTACAGTTAAGTCACTAATAATATCACAAAATAAATTACTTCCAACAATAACATCAAATTTACTTGGATTCTTTACTATTTCAGCACTTAAAGCATCCATATAATATTTTTCTGCTGTAACATCAGGATATTCCATTGCAATTGCTTCAAATACACTATCCCATAATACCATTCCATATTTCATCGCATTTGATTTAGTAGCTAATGTTACATGATTCCTTCGTTTTCTAGATGCTTCAAAGGCATATCGTATTACTCTTTCTAATCCTCTTCTTGTATGAACAGCACTTTCAATTGCAAATTCATCAGGAGTTCCACTTTTAAATATTCCACCAATATTGGAGTATTCTCCTTCAGAATTTTCTCTTACAACTAAAATATCGATTTCACATTTTTTTAAAGGTGTTGGAATTCCTGGAAAATGTTTTGCTGGACGAAGACATAAAAATTGATCTAATTGTTGTCTCATTTGAATTAATGGCTCAAGAGTAACATAATCAGGTAATGTTCTTGGATCTCCTAATGACCCTAATAAGATAGCATCATATTGTTTGACTTGATCAATATAATCTATTGGAACTACTTTTCCTGTTTTTAAGTAATGCTGAATTCCCCAATCTACATAATCTCTTTGAATAGGAAGGTTAAGAGATTGAAACATTTTTTCTGCTTCACTCATCACTTCAACACCAATACCATCTCCAGGAATTACAATGATTTTATGTTGAAATGTTACATCTTTCTCACAAGCCATACCACCTTTTATTTTTATGTTTTAGTTCTTTTTATTGTTTTTTTTTATTTTAATTCTTTATTTTAATTTTTTAATAATTGTGTTATATATAACTTAAAATAATCTAACAAAAATAAATTTTGGTTATTCTGATACAATTGATGCAGTGTATGTTTGCCAATGAACTGTTGGGTCATTAAATACATCAACAGAACGACTAATGCCAGCCTTTGAATAGGCACAATGACTACAAAATGTTTTAGTATCCCATCCTTGTTCAGTTGCTACTTGTGGAAGATAAGTACCACGACAATATCCTTTTTCAACGACAATTCCATGTTTTCCAGCAATAACACTTTGTAACGGATTTGTTATATCTTTTGGTACAGACAAACAACTAACACTAATTGTTGTTTGGTCAAATTCATTAATTTTCATTCTATTAAATCTACGATCATTACATGAAGCAATAGCGTATTGTTGAACTAATTCATAAAGTGGTTGTGATGGACTAAAACAACCAATACATCCTCTTAACTCACCTTTAATTTTGTAAGTAACAAAAACACCACCAGGAACAAATGATAGTCCAGTTTTATTTCCAATAGAACTATAGTCTTGTTGTTTTGTTCTCATAATTTCATTTTTTCCACTTTCTCGTGCAATTTGTAATATAACTTTCTTTTGCTCAGAACTAAATTCAATATCACTCATTCCTGATTTCAAGAGAAAAATGAAAAGTTAGATAATCTTTAAATTTAAAGATTATCGTTATATATAACATAATTAATGAAAAGTATTTAAAAAAAAAGAAGAGAAGAGAAAGAAAAAGGATTAACAAAAAACTCAAAACTTTTTAACATAGTGAAGTATAAATAGCGTAGGGTTGAATGGAACATAAAAAAGAAAAAGAGATGTCGTTAAGTGATAAACATGTTTTATTCTGTCTAGGTGGACCAGGAGCTGGAAAAGGAACACAATGTCAAAAAATTGTAAATAAATATCCAATTACTCATTTAAGTGCAGGTGATTTGTTAAGAGCGGAGGTTAAACGAGAAGGTTCTCAAAATGGACAATTAATTCAAACACTAATCAAAGAAGGAAAAATAGTTCCTGCAGCTGTTACAGTTGAATTATTACTTAATGCTATTCGTAATGATGAACATAAAGTTTTTATTATTGATGGATTTCCTAGAAATGCTGAAAATAAAGAGGCATGGTTCTTACAAGCGAATAAAGTTAATATTGACACTGCTCTTTGTGTGTTTATTGATGTTTCTGAAGAAACAATGATTAATAGAATTCATAAAAGATCTGTTAATAGTGGAAGAGTTGATGACAACGATGATTCATTAATGAAAAGGTTTAGAACTTATAAGTTAGAAACACTCCCTGTTATTGAATCTTTTGAAAATGAAAATAAATTGCTTAGAATCTCTGGAGAAGGTAGTGTCGATGATATTTTCAATAAGATTGATGTTTCTTTATCTAAATTCTTTGTAGACAATCATGTCTTGTTGTAAACTGATTTGGTGATTCAGTTTCATTCTTAATTTAAATCTTCTAATTAATTTGTTCATAAAATAAATTTTTTGTATCAATTGATATCTTTGTTTTATTTCTTTTTGTTCTATTTATAAAAGTATTTTTTTGTTTTGTAATTTTTTATTTTTTCTTTATTCTATTATTCAACATCTTAATTTATAATTATTTTAAAGAATGTTCGTTAATAAAAAAAAATAAAAACTAAAAAGTAGTTATGAAACTTAACTTGAAAGGACGTGTCAAAAATAGATTAGTTTCTTTTCCAGTAAAAATTTGAAAGAATTCCATCTCTGGAGAACTAAAATTTTAAATGAACGAAGAGGTGTCATATTTAATAAAAGAAGAACCAACAACAGAGGACGGATGTGCAGTGAGATACTTTGATTATTTATGTGATTTGTTAGAGTCTATTTTTTTTCCTCAACAACAACTAAAGAAAGTAAATAAACAACTGTCTGTATTTTTTGAAGATGAAGACAATGAATTAATTTCAAACAAAGTCTGTGCAGATGGATTTTTAGGCAAATTCAATGAAATTCAATTACAACGTTTGTTTATTTTTATTCATAATTTGGAAAATAATATAAAAGATACAAACTAAATAGATGAATTGTTAGATTATCGTTTTGGACCAGAATCTACTTTTTGTGGTAAATCTTTCAAAGAGATATTTAAAGAGAAAGGTTTCAATAATTTAAAAATTGTTTTTGATACAGAAGACTATTATATTCATAGAGTTTGTGATTCAATCTTATCATTTATCATAATTATAATTTTTAAATCTTAAAATAAAGTAAGAGTAATTTATCGATAGTGTCAAGTATATAATGAAAATATTGATATGCAACACTTGTTAATTCAGTTATTCATTCGTTGTGACCACACATTATTTATTTGGTCTTCTAAGTCATTTTGTAATTCAACATTTAGAGAGCAATTAGTTAAAGGAAACGAATTTATCAAAAATTATTTTAAACATCCAAACCTTAATGTTACCATTGTTGAATGGCTTCGAGTACAAGATTATCGTCATTACTGTGAAAATAAAATGTTGTTACCTTCTCAATTACATACTGGGCTTGGGTTAACAAGAGAGATACACTATTGTGTTCAGCATTATGCTAACCAATCTCATCGTGATGGTATTTCTAATACTCCAGAACAATGGCATAATGCTCTTCAATACCTTCGTTTAAATCCACCATTTAAATTTTTAAATCCTGCCTATGAGGGAATATTTTTATCAATCAATGAAGCAGTAAAAAATGATATTAAAGAAAAAGGTTTTGCAGAAGTCGTTTGGGCATTAACATCGAATTGTTTAAAACGAAAAGACAATGGAGAACGATTTGAATGGTTAAAAATGGAACAAATATCACCAATGAGTGAAGAGCTTAAAATGTATTTTAGTTCGAATGAATATAATACTCTTGTGAATGAAAATTATCATCCAGATAATCTTTTTATTGATTGGGATTTATTTTATCCAGATCATAATGATTAACAATATTTAAAGCATATTTTAATAATTATTAAACTATAATTTATATTTTTTAAAATCATTTTTTTTTTCAAATTACTTTAAGTGTTATGATTTTTAGAAATAAAAGGAGAAATAACTCAATAATTTCATAATAATCATAATGAAAAAAATTGATTACAGTGAAATAGAAAGATATTACAAAGAATTTGTTGAAACACCAACACACAAGTTAACAGAAGAAATGAGAAAAGAAATGTTTTCAAGTATTCAAAAGGTAAAAAGAGAAGACAAAGAGAAGAATAAATTTACATATATCATAACACAAACAGAAAGTTTTATAAGTGCGTCAATAAGTTATGTTGATAACAAGTTTGATAAACATAGATATTTTCTTGGATTTTATAGATGTACAGATGACCCAATTCAAGTAATGAAAAGTGTTTTAAAAAAATTTAAAATTCCACAAGAAAATCAATCAGTTTTAGTTGTTGATCAACAAAATTTAGAAAAATATCCAATAACAAAAGATAAATCAAAAGGAGAAGTAATAATTACGTGGTATTCTATGTATCAAAACATTTTAAAACAAAAATTAAGAATTAATTTAAAACAATTAGATTTTACTGATATTACTGAAACAAATCTAACTGATAATGTAGATGATTTCTTTAATTATATTTCTTTATTAAAAAGTGTTGAAGGAGATTTATTTCATGTTAGTAAATTAACTAATTGTAATCAGTTTGAAAAAAAAGCTGGATTGTTAAGAAATAATATTAGACATCAGTTATTATCAAATAATATTACTTGGATTAATAAAGCGTTATTTTTTCATCCTGAACATCACCATTGGCTGAAAATTAATTTCTCAAAAGCCTTTGATAATATTATTAAAGAATATGATTTAGATAAAAATGAAGTTGATTTATATATTCATGATAATGACCCTTTTAAAAGTTGGACTTTATGGTGGAAAGAAAAAAGAAACACTTATCCTTCTTTATCAAATATTGCTAGAGAATTTATTCCCATGGAAGACTTTCTTTTGAGTAATCTCTATCTCGAGAAATATTATCAAATTCATAATCTTTATCATAAATGGTCTGTTGATGGAATTAGTTTTTGTTTATTAAAAAAACAATTCATTAAATTTAAATCTTTACTTCATCAAAATATTCCTCCTTCAAATGAATTAAAAAGTTGTCATCCCACTATTATTCCTCATCCTATTCTAACACAAATTAACCAGCAAAATCAGTCCATTGTTCCTAATCAAAGTACTATGAAACTTTCTTCTTCTCATGGACCATTTAGTCCTCTTTCTATATCTCATGATTTATCTAATCATCTTAATGAATCAATTCCTCAAAAACAACAAACAGATACTTCTATTACTAAAACTAATATTCAACAAAATCAAATATCACCTCAAATATTTATTCCACAAATAAATAATTGTAAATCTCTTCAGTTATCTATTCAACAACCATTTTTAAATGAAAAAGAAAAAACTATTCCATTATTTAAAAAAGGTTGTATGGGTATAGACCCAGAAACATCAATAACAGAATTATTACCAAGTAATGAAATTGAAATTGACTTATCACTTTCTGAAGAAGACATCAATTCAAAATTACCAAAAACACCAGAAACAATTAAATGTTCAGAGGATAGAATAAAAAAACCATCAAGAAGAGTAGAAACAAATAATTATTTATATAAAGAAGTATTAGAAAAAAGATTAAAAGATTTTATTGAAATATATAACAAAACACTTGATGAAATTGTATTAAAAAGAATAAAAGAAATTAAAGAAGAATTAAACGATAAATATTCAATAATTGATTTAACAAAAGAAATAAAAGAAAAAGATGAAATTATCGAAATTGATTAATTTAAAATCATTCAATTTAAAGTTCAATTTCTTCAATGAAATAAGTTAAATTTTCATAAAGAATACGTTGTTCAAATTGATTAGAATATTTTTTAGCTTCAATTTCAAAAATAGAAGAACACTGATTAATCAAAGAAGAATTATTTGGAATAGAGGAAACTAATTCAACTAAAAATTCGATATAATGAATACCGTCATTAAAAATATTACCAATTTTAGTTAAAATCCATTCAATAACAATTTCTTTAGAAATAATTTCAAAATAAATTAAACGTTTAATCATTATAATTGATTCTAAAGGAATATTTAAATTCATTTCATATAATAAATTTAACCAAATAAATATTGCATCTTTTGAATTCATTAAATCTTTAATACTTTGTTTATAAGTTTGAATACAAATATCAAATGAAGATACAGTATCAGTAAAATTACTTAATATTACTTTAGCAAGTAATTCATTAGAAATATCAATATCACCAAAAGTACTAGATAATTTAGAATTAATATCACTAATTAAAGTTTTATTTTTCATTTCATCAATTAAAGTTTCAAATAAAGACCTATCAATATTATCAATATTAATTTCATTTTGACCTTTAATATTAAGATACTTTCTTAAATTCGTTGAAATCATATCACTTTCAATTTCTCTTGTTCCATAAATTGTTAAATCATTGAAAAAAATTGTAAAGAAATATTGACTCATTATTCCTTCTTTTATTTTATTTTCATATTTTTTCCATAATGGTTCAGTAAATCTAAAATTCATTGAAATATATTTATTTGATAAATAATGTGCAAATCTATTTATCGTTGTTACTGGTAATTCTTCTATTTTTTCAAATAATTTCATTTCAATTTGTGTTACTGGTGCAAATGTTGTTTCAATAAATAACAACATTCTACTAAATGTTGAATTTAATACTCTCCAATTTGGTACTATTCCTAATAAATATTGAACAAAAAGAATATTACTTAATAATGTAAAATCAATTTGTTGAATTGAAATTAATTGAACATACATTAATAATAATGATGGATCATTATAAAATGTTTGAATTACATCATTCATAAATTCAATTGTTAGCATTTTACTAAAATTATTTTCCATTATTGATGGAATAATTTCTTCAAATGAGATGTACATTGGTTTTAATTTAATTTTTTCATTTAATAAAATTGTATATTTTTCTGGTTCTTCATTTAATTTTTCATATTTTGAATAATCAAATAAAATTTCATTATACTTTCCTTCAGTATCTTTTTTCCATTCATCTAAATATATTTTTAAGAAGTCATTATAATTAAATATTTTTTTTATTACATATGTTTTCTCATTTTTATTTAACTGAATATATAGATATACTTTTTCCATTATTGAATTACATAAATTTTTGTTTTTTAATACAATACAACTCCCACAAATAACATGTGCAATCTGATCTTTATCATATGTCCTTTCATTTCCTTCAAGATTTTTTATTAATACTCTATAAATAGATTCTATAAACTCTTCTTCAAATATTTTCATATTATAACATTCACATATAAATTTTATTATATTTTTAAATTCAATAACATCAGTTTCTTCTTCACTTAATATTTTGATTTCTGTTATTATTTTATTTATTATTTTATTTGATAATTTTTTTAATGGCTCTATTTTTGTTAATAAAAACAATAAATATGCATATATTCCTTGCTTTGTTGATAATAATTTAGAACATTCTATAAACTTTCTTGCATAACTCTCTTCTTGTTCTTCTGTTGTTATGTCTGTTGGTAATTGTTTGGCATACGATCTAATACTTTCAATATTACTTTCTAATGTAATATTTTTTATAATCCAAGCTGTTGATGCATTTGAATCGGATGTGTATTCAAGACCATAATGGCATAACCGAACTAATCGATCTTCATTTGTCATATGAACAGTTTTGTATGAACTATGTTTTCTTGATGTATGTCGTTCTCTTAACATTCTTCTTTAACTGATTTTTTCAGAATTTTTTCCTTTATTTTAAAGGGTTTTTTTTATTATTTTCTAATGATTTTTTCTTTCTCTTTTATTTTTCTTAAATTTTGTAATAAATTAAAAAAAAAAATATATCTAAAAAGAATGAAATTCAATTCGCCCTCCTTGATTTTAATTTCTTTTGCAATTCAGATTCTTCTTCTTTTGGTGGAGGTTCTGTAACATTACTAGGTTTACCACCACTAGACCTTAGCTTAACTGCAAATGGAGAGGTATTGGGTTGTTGATCACTTTGAACTTCAGGCTTTATAGCAGTTTTAGAACCTGCGCTACTTCTTAATTTAACCTGGAAAGGTAAAGTATTGTTATGGCTTGAGTCTGACATATTTTCTTTTGGTTTTTCTATTGTTTTTGCACCACTACTTGAATGTAATGATTTAGCAGGTAAAGAAGGACTAGTGGCTGATGGTTTAGAGTTATACTTTTTAGAAGGAACAGGTGGTGGGACTTCTTCTTTTTGTTCTTTCTTTTGTTTTATTGAAGAACTGGATTCATCTTTTTTATCTTTATGTGAAGAAGAAGAGAATAATCCTTTCTTTTCTTCCTTTTTTTCTTCTTTCTTCTTTTTATCTTCTTTTTTATCTTTTAACATTCCAAATAATCCACTCTTATTTTCTTTTTCATCTTCTTTCTTTTTTGTTGGTTGCTTATGAGGTGATTTTTGTTCAAGAGATGGTTTGGCTTGTTTTCTTTTCTGTAAATCAGCTAAAGTGACTTGAGGCATTCCCATTCCTCCCATACCAACACCCAGTGTTTTTCTTGGTGGAATAATGTTATTGGAATTATTTTCTTTGGAGTCAACCTTTTCCATTTTAAAGGTATTGTTCTTTTCATCTTTTTCATTTGTTTCAGTCCTCATTTTCTTTTGACGTTCAATTAGTTTCTTTGTTGGTGGTTTTCTTCCTCCACGTCCTCTTCCTGGTCTTCTTGCTACACTTGGTTGAACTGAAGCTTCTTCACATAAATCATCAATAGTTTTTGATGGTTGTGATACAACAGCCTCATCAATTGTTGATACTGCAAATTCATCTTCTTCTACATTCTCTTTAATTTCTTCTTCTTTAATTGGTTCTTCTGTAACAATTTCTTGAATTTCTTCTTTAGCTGTCTCTTCAACTTTTTCTTGAGTTAGTTCTTCTGGAGTACTATCTTTTGTTTCTTCTTTAATAGGCTCTGCAATATTTTCTTCAATTTCTTCTTGAATTTGTTCGTCTTTGATTTCCTGAGTTTGTTCTTCAATAACATTTTCTTGAGCTAATTCTTCTGTAACTGGGTTTGAAATAACTTCTTCCTTTACTATTTCTTGAGCTTCTTGTTCAGTTACTTCTTGAAGAGCTTCTTGATAATCTTCTACTTCTTGTTGTGCCTCTGAGTAAACTTCTTCTTTTGGTTGTTCTTCTGTTTCAATATTTTCTTCAATCTCTGGGTTTTGTGAAGGAGTTTCTTCATAAGTAGGTTCTCCATGAATATCTTCTACTATCAATTCTGGTTGTTTAGTTTCAGTTATAGCTTGGTCATCTTGTTGTTCATTTTGTTCTTCTTCTTGGACTGTTTCTTCCGTATAGATGTTTTGGTTCATTTCTTCATATTGTTGATTTTCATCAATATAATCCTCTTCAGGAGGATCTTCAACATGATATCTTTTAGTGTTATGGTCATAAACATAATAATATCCATCATCTCCATAATAAGAATCTCCATAATAGATATCTTCATAATAAGGCTCTTCTTCTTCTATAATGTGAGTAGGTTGATCACCAAATACAGTCATTGACCTATCTCTGTTTGAACGATCAGGAACATCTTCATTAGTTAAATTAGCAGATAATCTTGGTTGTTTACTTTTTCTTGGAGCAGGAACAGGAGGAGGAATAAGTTCTTCAGTAGAAGATTGAGTTGGTTGTTCTTGAGAAGGAACATCAGTAGGAATTGGTGGTAATGCCTTTTTTCTTTTACCATGAACTTTAGGTGGAAGTGGAGGTAATGGAGCTAATTCAGGAGGTAAATCAACTGCTTTAATATAACTGATAAGTTGATTCTGCCAACTGTCATTAATTTCTGGATTGATATCTCTATTGGTTGCTACGCAACCAATTAACTGAGATTCACCACTTTTTTTATTTTTTTTTCTTGTAATTAATGCATTAAAAGGAGTAGTGTGATCTTTAATATATTGTGAGTATTTTGTCATGTCATCATCACTCATATTGTCTTTTAGTATTAATGTTTCTATTGAATCAAAAAATCCTGTTAAAAGAATAACTAAATTTGAAGCAAATTCTTTTTCTACATGTAATTCACAAGTAAATAATTTCCCAGATTGAGAAAAAACACAACGATATCCAGGAGGTGTTCTTAGAACATTTGTAATCATAAGATGAAATTTTTCATCAAAGAAAGCTTTATTAATAATATCAATTGGTTTGTTTGTTTTTATTTTAATAATTGTAAACATTTGGTTTTCCATTTGATCTATCTTTCTAATAAATTCTTTCATATATGGTCTAAATCCATAAACAATTGGAGCGTCATCATCTTTAAAGTCATTAGGAATTGTGGTTAAATGTAATTGATCAATCATATTATATATTTCAAAATAATTTTTCTTAACTAATGAAGGCATGTTAAGAAGTTCTGAATATTCTTCAAATCCATTGACAGTCTCTTTATTAATCATTGGTTTTATAATTTCAATTGAATGTTGTTTTTTGCCATATATAACAAATTCACTCTGATTTTTATTTTCATTTGTTAAACAAAAATGTAGATCATTCGTTGATGGATGTCTGAATTGAATTGCTAAATAATGAGTAACTAATTGTTGAATATTTGCATCTCCAATACACTCAACTTTAGAAGTAAAATAAACATAATTTTTAAATTCATTTTTAAGATGAGGACCAACAAGTTTAAGTTTTTCGGGATTGCTTTTACATGTTATAAACTGTTTCTTTTCAAATTTGAGTGATCCTCTTGACAATCCAAGTTTCTCTTCAATATGTTCTAAAATAGGTTCGTTTTGGAGTAGTACTTGATAAATCGGTTTATCAATCTTGATTGACTCCGTTTTCATTCTGTTTTTTCTTCTTGTCTTTTTTTTTAGTTTAACAACTTTTTTCAGTTTTTCTTGAATTTTTTTATAACTTTCCATCGGTTCTTATATTTTTAGATGATTCTTTTTATCATCTTTAATTGAACTTCCATTTCAAGTCCTTAATCTTATTAATTCTTTTTTAGTTCTATTTGTTTTGAGGATTTGATGACGAGATTTTTCTTAAAATCTGTGGATGTAAAACTAGAATATTTTTATAAATATAATAGTCTTTGACTTTTTGGATTTGAAACAATTTGAAAAATAAGATTTATCTTTTAATTCAAGTGAAAAGACAAAAAGATTTAAGCAGAAAATGTTAACTATAAGGATTGTCTGTCATTGATAATTAAAAATGAAAGAAAAAATGATGAAACAAACATGTTATTCATATTCCTGGGACTTAGTCTCTAGTGTTTATCTTCAAAGGTATCCAACTACCCCACTTTTTCCAATGCTTTTAAATCATGAAATTAGTCTTATTAGATGGAAAGTAGAAGATGGTTTGTTTTACTGTGAAAAAAGATGTACTATGTTCGTTCCTGTTCCTAAGGTTTTACAAAAAATTTCTAAAGTTGATCATTGTTATATTTATCAGAATTTAGTTATTGATATTCCTCATCAAATTATGAAAGAGTCATCATGGAATAGATTAGATGCTAAAACATACCATATGTTAGAAAATGCAGTTTGGAGTGGTGATGAAAAAGGAAATACCCAATTTAGTGTAGATTCAATAATTACTATTTCTCCTAAAATTCCAAAACCAGTTGCAAGGCCTGTACTAAAAAGGGTGGTTAAAGAGTTTAATAATGGATATGATTTAGCACGAAAAGTTGACAAGATGATGATTGAAGATTTTGAAAATAAGATTACATCACTTGTTAAATCAATTAGAGAATTTTGTGATAGGCAAATAGAACACCAACACCTTTTTGTTGATTTGGATTTTAGTACATCTTTTGAGTATTGCTTTGAATTACCAGAACTCACTGGAAAGTATATTTAGGTAATTTATCTTCAAGTGCTGTTTTATTTTTTACAATTCAAAAATAATTTAAAATACTGAATCTTTAAAAAGATGTAATCTAAAAAAAAAATACAATGTCTGAAAAGAAAAGCAAAAAGGTTTCAAAAACACCACAAGTTATTGACAATACAAACTCAACATTTAATCTATCTTTTGAAAAAAACAAAGAATTTGATTTTAGTGATGATGATGAAAAAGATGATCAATTAGAAATGGATCCTTCCACTACTGAAATACCTAAAAGAAAAATTAGTATTGTATTAAATGACGCTCCTACTTTAAGGAAAAGTAACACATCACGTATTTCTACACTTCCACCATCAAGGACTAGATCTTCTCTTACAGCTAAAAATGATTTTGAAAAAGGTATTGATGCGTTTGAATTAGCTGATTACAATAAGGCTGTACAATATTTCTTTGGTTATGCAGCAACAACAGAAAAGAAAAAAGAAATACAATTATGTTTATCTTACCAACTTGCTTGTAATATTATTCATAGAATCACATCTGCACCAGGAACGATTGATGTTTATTTAGCTAGTATTTTAATTTGTTTACCATTACTCCCTCCTCACAGAAGAGTTATTTTACGAATAGCAAAAAATATTTTTATTAAAGAGAATATTCAACTCCCAGAGAATTTACGAATATTTAGTGGGATTTCAGAAGAAGTAAATTCATCTCGTCAACCACTTAATGGTATTTGTTGTCATTGTAAAAAAGAAGTTTCATTAATTAGAAACCAATGTGATTGTGGAAAAGAAAGAATTTTTGATTGTATATCTTTCACTCCAGCTGGTGAAAATCCAGTGAAATGCGAAAAGTGTGGGGCTATCTTTTCACAAGGAGAAAGTTGTGTATTTTGTAAAGGAACTTGTCATCCTCTCAACCTTTAATCACGCATTTTTTGGTCGTATTTTATTGTTTTTGTGCAAACTGTAGTAAATAAAAATTAATATGAAACAACCAAAAAAAACTTAAAATTATATAATAGATTAATGTCATTTGGAGATCTTTAATGAAAAGACATTTCTGTCCTAAAAGCAAAAAAGAAGAAAGAAAAAATGAGAAATAATAGTACGTGTTCACATAAAATGTGAATTGAAAATATGGAAAAAAGGATTAAAGAAAAGGATAAGAGGGGGAAAAAAAATAAATAAATAAAAAAAAAGAGGAGAATAAAAAAGAAGAAAAAGAAACTAATACAACTAAAAAATCAGATTATCAATGTCAAGAGGTAATTACGATCATCTTTTCAAGATTTTAATCATTGGGGAATCTGGTGTAGGAAAAACTGCTATTATGCAAAGATTCTGTGAGAATACATTTGAGCCAGTATATATTTCAACTGTTGGAGTTGACTTTAAACCAAAAGTAATTAAAGTAGGAAATAAAACTGTCAAAATGCAGTTATGGGATACTGCTGGACAAGATAGATTTAGAAATATTACAGCAAGTTATTATAGAGGTACTCAAGGAGTATTGATTGTTTATGACGTTACTGATCGTGCTTCTTTTGATAAAGTATCATCATGGTTCACTGAAGTTCGTGATCGTACTGAAAATGATCCACCAGTTATTATTTTAGTAGGAAATAAGACTGATCTTATGGATCATGCAGCTGTTAAGCAAGAAGCTGTTGAACAATTAGCCAGACAATTAGGTGGTGTTCAAACCTTCACTTGCTCTGCTAAAGATGGATCTGGGATTGATGAAGTTTTCAATGCACTTACTCAAGCTATTATTTCTAAAGTTGGTTGTGCTCCTGGAAAGAAGGAAGATCCTAGTGTTGTTCAATTAGGTGGTAAAAGTGGCTCACAACCAGCACAAAAGAGTGAAGGTGGTTGTTGTTAAAATGATTTCTCTTCTTTGAAATACAAAAATTTACTTTTTTATTATCACTTATAATTCTTTCGTTTTTTTCTACCTTTTCTTCTTGAAAAAAAAATTTAAAAAATCTAACAGAAAGAAATTCTATTATTTTTAAACTATGGCTATTGAGTGTAGTGAAACTATTACACAAACTTTTAATGGATATTTGTCTGAAGATTGGATGTTTTATTGTTGTAGTGAAGAAATATCTTTATATGATTATAACCCATCAACTCAACAACTAGAATTTGTTGGTGTTTGTGGAAATTTTGTATTTCTAAAAACGTTAGTACAACAACGAATTGCCATTGCAATTAAAGATTCATTAAGGCCATTACTATTTATTTTTAGAGAAATTGATCCATTGTGTACTCTTCAATTAGAGAGCTATACTATTACTTTTAATAATAATGGAAATCTATTTTCATTAGTGTTCATAGATGATGAAATATGTAAACAATGTTTTGGTTGTATTCAAAACCAAGTCACAAAACATTTTAATAAATATTTAAAAAGAACACACCTCACTCCAGAAGAAGCTCGAAATAAAACAATAAAAGTTGAAGAAGTTGCTGATAATGCAATGATATTTGGAAGTGATAAAGACAAAATTCAACATTATTTGAATTGTACTTTACCTTATTATTGTCTTCCAAATCCTTTTAAACGATTGGGTGTACCACAAACAGTATCTTTAGATCAAGCTTTACCACCTGAAATACGTATTCCTGATCCAAAAGTTGACCAAAGACATGGAATGGGAATTAATCCACCAATTATTCCTATTCAGACTTTGCAAGAAATACACCATGAAATTACTTGTAGTCCTGATAACTCTTCGGAACAAGATACTTTCAGTTCAGAATTAGCTAGTCCAAGAAAGGTTAGTCGGATGACAGTTTCTGAACTTAAAATAAAAAGTGTAAGAGGTTCAACATTTGATACAGGCTCTTCTCGAACTTTAAATGGAAGTGTTTTGTTTCCACGGATACCTATATCTCCTAGATCTATCTTGTCTCCACGTTCAAGTTCTCAATCTAAAAAATCTCCAGATAATTAATAATTGTTTCTCTTCATTTTGAAATCATTCTAAGTATTTTCTTTATCTTTTTTCAATTTTTTTTATTCTTTAATTTTTTTTGTTATTAATATAAAACCCCTTTTTTCAGATTAAAAGAAATGATGAAGAGAGCCTCGAATTCAACAGAACGAATTAATGAATATATATTTGTTTGTGATAGACCTAATTTGTTAGATTAGTATGAAATAAAAGAATAAATCATTTATTATTTAGATGAAATTACAAGAATTTAAGGATGGATGTAAAGGAACTGGGTTAACAACAAATGAAATAAATGTTTGTTGGGTTTCAATGCGAAAAAAGAAATGAATATTGAAAGAATAGAAAATGCATTCGATTATAGCAATAGTTGTATTTTATAGAGTGAGTGATGAATATGTTTTATCAAAGATAATAGATGATATTGACAATGGGACAGTTTCAGTAGCAAACAAATACCAAATGAATGAAGTTGTAATGATATTACGATTTCTCAAGAAACAATCAACTCATTTATCTCAAATTGAATTTAAGAAAATTACAGCAAAAGAAGAACGGTTTTGGAATATGATTCAAGAAGTTGATTTAAGTAGTATGAATGATCAAGAAAAAGAAGAATATTGTGTTGAATATATTAATGGATTTGGATTTAGAAATATTTGTGAATGGATAAAGAAAATAAAAACACCATATTATTTATATGCATTTTCTGTAATACAATATATTCTTGCTAAAACAAATCATTATGATAATATCTATGAAATATTATATATTTTTAATACACCTGAAAAAGTTCAACATGAAACTTTTATTTCATTATTTGAAGAATTATTTGTTACAATAAGAACTCAATATCATCTTGATTCATTTATTAAAATTATTGGATTATGTGTTGATACTCCAAAATACTTTTCTAAAAAACAAGTTCTTTTAATTAATGAGATTTATGATACTTGTAATAAAATTAAAGGAATTGTTAATTCAAATGAAAATGAGACATCATTATTTGATAAAAGTATATTAATAGAAGTTAAAGAAAGAGCTCAACAACGATATGATGAGATGAAAAGAAAACAAGAACCCGAAAAAAAACGAATAGAAGAACAAATAAGAAAGAAAAGTCTAGAAGAAACAAAAAGAAAAAGATCTCATTCTAGGCACTCAACAGAAACACAACTTAAATCATTGTATTTAGAAGATACATCTGAAAGAAATAAAATAGGAAATTATTATAATAGATTATCTAGTAGAACATTTGAAGAAGAAAAGAAAAAAGTATTTTCATTAGATGACTTACCTGGATTTGGAACAAATGAATTAAGAGTATTTGATGAAAAAAAAGGAAGTAAAGATACAACACAAAATAAAGAAGTTAGTGGATCATTATTACCTGAATCAAGTGAAGATGAAGTATTTGATACAAAAGACGTAAAACATCATCAAAATATATCTATTTTATTAAAAAGACCAAAAGAAGGTATTAGGTATATTCAAGAAGCAATTGAAATTGGAGGTATACAGTCATATTCATATGAAAATAAAATGAAAGAATTAATGATCGAATTTGAAACACCACAAGATTTACAAATGTTTTTAAGAACAAGAATAATTGGAGGAACAAATTGTAAAACATTTTAAAAAATTCAAATAATTATATTACTATTATTTTAAAACATTAAAATTATTAAATACCTTCGTTTTATTTAATAAACTTCTTTATATAAGAAATATTAATTATATATGTAAATTAGGTATTATAAAAAGAATACAAATACTCTTCATTATTACATTCTATCATTCATTCCTAAATAAACAAAAAATATTTATTCTTCATCAATTGTTTGTATGTCTTTGTATTACTTTTAAAAGTACTCTTCTTCTTATTTATTTTAAGAAATGACTATTAATAAATTAAATTTCTATTAATGAAATTTTACTACTATTTTGTAATATAATGATTAATTAATACTTTTAATTTAAAGTAATTAATTGTAATAACATTATTATTATTACTTCATTATTACGGTTATTAAAAAAATTTATTTTAAACGCCATTATTCTATAAGTTGAATAATATCATAATAGTTGTATATATTCTGATTCTAAGAATAATTTTCTTATTCATCTTATTCAATCAAATATTTATTAGTTGTATTGATTAATAATTAAAAATAATTATTTGAATGATTATTAAATACTTTCTATTTAATTTTAATACTTATTCTTTTTTTATTAATTAATCCTAAAAGATGTTTATAAATTTTTGTTAGAGTAAATATATATTTTGACTGAAAAAATAAATAGTGAAATCAACGTAATTTAATTGATTTATTAAATTTATTTTTGTCAAATAAAGAAATAAATGAGAGTAATCAACTAACATTTATCTGTCATATTTATATATTTAATGCATAACTTCTACTATTTATAATACTTACAAAAAATATTCTTCAGCAAGAATAATAATAATCATTTTTGTTTTAATGAATAAAAAATGTATAAATATAAATAGAAATACTTTATAATAACATCAAATTAAAAAAAATGATTTAATGAATAATAAAATTATTATTTAATAAAAAAATTAATTATTTTTCTTTGACAATAATAAAAATTAAATAGTGATTACGAAATATAAACAATTTAAAAAAAAAGGGATAAATAAATTATCATAAAACAAACTCATGTTTTCATGAGAAAATACTTCATAGAAAAAAGAAAAGTGAGAGAAAAGAATAGTAACATAACATTAATATTTATTTAATGAGAGTAGTTCTTTTTATTATTTTTGATACAATCTTTATGTTAATTTTTTAACTTAATAAACAAAAAGGAAAAATCATAGTATTACAATACGTTATATAAAACAAAAAAATGAAAGAGAAAAGAAGAAGAATGAGTTGAGAAATAAATAAAAACAAACTTCAAAAAAAATCATGTTTTTATAATGAGAAGAAGAAAGTAAACGACAAAAGAAGATAAAAAAGAATAAAAAATTGGTTAGAAATAAAAATATCATACAAACTTAAGTTAAAGCGAAAAATTCATTAAAAAATGGATCATTTCTGTCTAAAGTAATAACTTTATTATTTATGAAAAGAGAGTTTAAAGAGTTATTAAGAGATTTTCCATGAGTATTAATTTGTTCAGAAGTTAATATTAATTTACCATTAAAGAGAATAGAAGAAACGATTTCATTTTTAACAGTAGTAGACTTTCCGTTAGTTAATTTAGAATTAAAAGAATATCCTAATTCTTTTAATATATCTATTAATAAATTATTAATCTCTGCTATTTTATTATTTTCCCAACGTCTTGATGCTGTTTTTGAACTAATACCATTTGAAATATCTCTTATATTAATTTCTTTTAATCTTCTTATAATAAATTCTTCTACTTCAACTATATCATCTTTGTATTGAATATTTTGAATTGTAACCATTTGTTGTGCTACTGTTGATCTTTTTTTTGGTGATATTAACGTAATTGTAAAATATTTGTTAATAAGTGCAAGAAATACTGATTGTTGATTTGCTTGTACATTTCGTGTTTTTCTAAAACTACTTTCTTGTTTGGGTTCATTAGACTGACTCATTTGGAAGTTGTTTTTACTTAATAAACAAATTCTGAATGATAAAAAGATGACCTGAATTTTTAATATTTTAGCATTTTTAATAAATTTTTGAATTATTAATTATAGATAAAAAAAGATTGTATTAAACTTTCGATTGTTTTGTATTTGTTATTATTTCTTCATTATTAGAAAATATTCAACACTCTCCTTTATTTTATTTATTTCTTTGATTTAACTTCTTTCTCTATTTTTTTTTAAATTTATCGAAAATAAATATTTAAATTATTTTTGATAGAAATTCACTTTTTAATTATATTCTTCGTAATTTAAATGTTTTTTTATTCCACTTTTTTATATTAACTCATATAATAATTTTATTATTATTTTATATAATAAAATTATCCTATTTTATTAATAAAACGTTTTATAAAACATTATTCATTTAACATCTTTAAATTTTTTGTAATCATTCTCTCTACTTCATCTCTATATACTCCTGTAAATCTTTTGGTTGAAACTCCGTTTACATAACTTACAAATGTTGGAACACTTCTAACGTTATTTTCTTGTGCAATTTCAGGAAATTCAGTAATATTTACTTTTAAAAATTGGAGTTGTTCAT
>NW_001855479.1:44824-48809 GCF_000209125.1 Entamoeba dispar SAW760
TTTACTATTTCTCCTTTTCAACTAACTAAAAAATTTTCTTAAAATAAAATTAAAATTTTTAAAACAAAAATAAAAAAAGAGTATCTTAAAATGTAAAGAGAAATGTCATTGATTTATTACAACTTTCTTGATTTTACAAAATCATTCCTCGAAATAAACCCAATTTATTTTGCAACGTTTGGAGTATTCTTTTCAGTTGGTGTTTCTGTTTTAGGGGCTGGTTGGGGAATTTTATTAACAGCTTCATCTTTGATGGGTTCGTCTATTCGAACAACATTCAGATCAAAACATTTGATTTCAATTTTATTCTGTGAAGCAACAGCAATTTATGGTGTTATTGCTGGTTTTATTTTCTTTGTTTGTCTCATCATTTTTCATTATTTAGTTAATCTTAAGATTAGATTGTGTTTATTCTGTAGAGTAAATTAAAAGAAACTGACTTTCCACCAACACCTGATCAATACAAAGCTGGTTATATGATTTTTGGTGCTGGTCTTGCTGTTGGATTTTGTAATCTTGGAAGTGGTGTGAGTGTTGGAGTTGCTGGTTCAGGGGCTGCATTGGCTGATGCTCAAATCTCATCTCTGTTTGTCAAAATGTTGATGGTTGAAATTTTTGCTAGTGCATTAGGTCTTTTTGGTCTTATTGTTGGAGTCATTCAAATTGTTTCTGTTAGCTTCAAATAATACAGTCTTTATGCGAGTATAAAAAGAGATTGGTTTCTCATTTTCTTTTTTTCAGGTTTTTTCTTTTTTAAATGCTTTAATTTTTATTTTTGATCATCTTAAATAATAAGATGAGTTCATCTGAGTTTGAAACCCTACAGGCACAATTTGAAGAACAACGAGCAAATGCTGAACTTCTTATTTCATATTATAACACTCGAATAGAAGTATTAAAAACAAACATTGAAATGATAAGAAATCGTCTTCAATTAGAAGTTGAGACTCATCATTTAAAGAAAGAAGATGTTTGTCTTTTAGTTGAGTTAAAAAATGTAAATTTATGAATGGATTTAATAATGACAAGTTAGTGTATAAAAAAACTCAACGAGTTACAAAATGAAATAAAAGAATTAAAAGACAAATACCAGGAACAAAAAAACTATCAAGAGTCTTTAGAGGAAGGAAATTTAACACACAATTTACAAAAAGAATTAAACACATTAAGAAAAGAAATACAGATGCTTGATATAGAAAATGAGGTATTAGAACAAAAAGTAGAATTAACTAAAAGTCGAATTAATTCAACAAGTAAAGAAACAGAAGAATTAAAGAAACAATTATATAAACTAAATCAAGAAAAAGAACAAGTTGAAAATGAATGTAGAAAAATTCAAGAACAAAGAAAAAGAGAACGAGGAGACGGTGTAACAGTTACTCCACCTGAAACAAAGAATTAATTACTAAATTCAATATAAACAAAAGAGAAACAAATTATAGTTTAATAATTGTTAATAAAAAGATTAATTTGAGTTAATTATTATTTTATGAGAAGTTTAAATAATTATAGTTATTTTAAAGGTGTTATTCATTTACTTGTAATATGAAATAAAATATATCATTTTTTTATCTTTTTGTAATTAAATTCTTTTCTTGTTATTATTTCAGCAATTTGTTTTATAATAATTTTTGTTTTATTTCAATTTAACTCACACAAGAAAAAGTGAAATAAGAAATAAGATATTAGATAGATGATATTTAAAGAAATGAATAATGAATATAAATAATAAATAATAAGTCATAAAATTAAAGAAATAGAAATAAAATAAATAATAAAATAAATGATTGAAAATAAAAGAAATAATAATAAAAAATAAATAAAATAATGACAAATAAATACATCAATAAATGGAAATCAAATAAATTAATATTTTAGAATATTGATTGAATTAAAATTTATAGATAAAACTACTACAATCAATACATTGAAGTCAATCAATATTAAAAAGAATGCATTTCTCCAATTAACTAAAATATAAGATAGAGTAATATCCAATGTGTATAGAAAAGATAAAATATTAAAAAATGAATAAAATACTATCCACTTTGTAAATACAATATATCAACAATAGAATATACTCTATTATCTTGTATTTGTCATAAATAATCACAAAATGAGAAACATGATAATATTAGTATTATCACATTAAATAATAATAAAATATAAATGAAATAAACAATACAAGAAATCAATATATGAAACAGTATTCTAATACAATGACATCAATATCATATTGAACAAATAAATAATATCAAAAAGTGAATGATAATATCATAAAATACCAGATATATATTTAATAAATAAAAAGAATAAAACTGGTCTAATATTTGATTTGAATATTGTTGGATAACACAAATTAATAGAATATATTTGAATAAAAGAAATAAATATAAAGAAAAGAAGAATATGATAATTAAAATAAAGAAATTAAAAGATATCAAAATAAATACAGTAATAATTTCAATAAATTAATTAGTAAATGTAGAAAATATTAAATTAATTAAACAATTAAAAATCGAAATTAACATTATAAAAGAAATTAAAAACAATGTAATTAAGAATATAATAGATGTCATTGAACAATAAATCTACCATAACCAAAGATATGATGTTGAACTACATGATGAAGACTCATGGATGGGATTAATCTCCACTGAATAACAAATAATAAATACAAATTCTATAATACTTAATTAATCTTTATAAAACCATTACAATGACATTCCAATCATTTTTATTTAATTATTGAAATGAAGAATAAAATATCATAATTTAGATCATCTATATTATCATTTATTAGATTTAATAAATGATTTAATTATTTTATCATATTATTATTAATGAATTACTTATTTCATATGATTTGATTTATAAATAAAGTATTTATCATTTATATTTATTTATATTTTGTTTATGAATAAGTGTTGAATGTTATTTCAAAAAGAATAGATTATAATATTCAAAATATTAATAATAAAATAAATTAATAAGTAAATTATGTAATGAGAAAATATTATATCATTTAAATTATCATAATAAATGAAAATGAAATAATTGAAATATTTATATAAATGATTTAAAATTATACAATTATAATTATATAAATGATATTTATAATATTCAATTAAATAAATATAAATAAATAAAAATGATGAAATATACTATAAATATTTAAATATTAAAAATAAATATTATTCATTAAAGATAATTAAATAAATTTTATTATATAATGATATATCATATTATTTATTATCATATTCATTTTATAATAATATAAATATGATAAATAATAAAATAATGATAAAATAATATAATTATATTTATTCTTCATTTAAATATTCATCAAAATACAAATGAATATTTCAACATTCTAATAATTATATAATGATAATTACAAAATAATAATATAATAATAACAAGAATAATAAAATGAATACATAAAATACATGATAATTCACAAATTATTAAAATAAATAAAGAAATATCAATTTCAAAATATGATGATTAAATGATTTAAAATAAAAATAATAGAATAACAACAACAAACAAATAATTAAATGAAACTATTCATTATAAATACAATTTATAAACAAATGTTATAAATCCATACAAAATATAAACAATAATAAATATAAACAATAAATAATGAATATAACAAATAAACAATAACAAGAAAGTGTAAAGAAATAAAATAAATATAAAGGTAAATAACAATTAACTCGTTATAAAATCAAATTAAATAAAAATAAATTAAATGAACAATTTAATAATAATATAAATAATACTTGATATTAAATCATTTTAAAATAACAAAATCAACAATAAAAAGAAATTTGATATCTTAAAATTGAACACAAATAGATAACTTCTTATATATTTCATAAATATACATGATATTACTGTTAATTTATCTATTTTTAATTATGTAAATTCTACAACAATTCTTTTTAATCACTATGTAGTCAAAACTACAAACAATTAA
>NW_001855479.1:48909-50847 GCF_000209125.1 Entamoeba dispar SAW760
ACTAATCCCGTCCCTGAGCTTTAAATGTATTTGTTCTTCAACTTTTGGCTTATTCTTTGCTTCTAGTTGTTGAAATGTGAGAACTTTCTTTTCTCATTTTTGATGTGGAATAGAGTATTTTAGACACCCCTTATTTAAATATTCATTATTAAATTTCTTTTTAATTTCAATGGGTTTAAATTTCTTCTTCTTTATTTTATTATTTTAAGGAGAGTATATAATTACTACTGTATTGCTTTGGGTTAATATTCTTTTTAGAATCAACCACCACACCCTTTTCTTTTGTTAATCTTTCTTATATTATCAAATAATACTTGTATTCTAACAAGTAATAATAACATCTTTATAAATACCCATTCTTTTATTATCAATGATATTCTGTCATTGTAATTAATAATCACTGTTATTCTTGCAGTACCGGGTAAGATGTTTTTCTAACCAAACGCAACGTCATAACCAGTCCATAACTGGTGGGAATCGAAGGATGGAAATATTTTAGTGTTGTGTGTGGTGTCTCTGACGTGCTACCTTCGAATCATAAAAATAAGAATGGTAAATAACAAATAAATGAATAGAATGAAATGAATAGAGTATAGAAATAAAAGAATCTATAAAAATAAATAACAAAAAGAAGAAATAAATGTTATTTTATTATAACATTTTAATTTAATGTAATTAAAAACATAAAATGAACTTAATAATAAATATGAGATTTAATCAATAACAAAACTAATAAATGTGATATATAACAATAAAAAATAATGTTATTAAAAAAGAACTTAAAAATGAATAATAATGGGAATAACATCATCAACACCAATTGATAAAATAAAAGAAGTAATTCAACAACTAGAAGAATGGACAGAAAGAAGAGTAGGAAATATATTATTTGATTCAGATATTGATGATTGGAATGAAGATACATCAGTATTTGATCAAAGAATAGTGAATAAAGAACATATAATAATTATTGTTGAAGATACAAAGGGAAATAAATTTGGAGGATATGTTAATAAGAAAATTGATAAATTTGGTTATTGGATAAATGATCCATATTCATTTGTATTTTCATTAAAATCAAAAAGAAGAATAAAAGGAATGATGAAATTTGATATTAAATATCCACAACATGCATTTTATTTACATGGTCAATCATATATTTGTTTGTTTATGTTTGGATTAGGATATGATATTTGTGTTTGTAAAGAAAACCATAAAACAGATTCATGCTGTAAACAAGGTTCATATGAATATAAAGGATTAAGAAAAGCACTTTGTGGAAAACAATGGCCAGAATATTTCACAACCCAAAGAATCATTGTAATTGAAATGAAATGATTTTTATTCATTATTGTTTATTTGAAATATAAAACCACAAAAAAATAAAAAGTAGATAATTAAGTATTAATAGAAATATTTTAATTGTTCCTTGCTCAGGGGAGACTACTAATCCTATTCTTTTGCTTTAAAAGTACTTGTTCATCAACTGTTAGCTTATTCTTTGATTTTAGTTGTTGAAATGTGAGAATTCATTTTTTTGTTTTTGATGTGGAATAAAGTATTTTAAACATCAATTATTTAAATATTCATTATTTAATTTCTTTTTAATTTCAATGGGTTTAAATTTCTTCTTCTTTATTTTATTATTTTAAGGAGAGTATATAATTACTACTGTATTGCTTTGGGTTAATATTCTTTTTAGAATCAACCACCACACCCTTTTCTTTTGTTAATCTTTCTTATATTATCAAATAATACTTGTATTCTAACAAGTAATAATACCATCTTTATAAATACCCATTCTTTTATTATCAATGATATTCTGTCATTGTAATTAATAATCACTGTTATTCTTGCAGTACCGGGTAAGATGTTTTTCTAACTAAATACAACATTACAATCAGTTCGTAATTGGGAGATTTGAATGATGGAAATATT
>NW_001855479.1:50947-60430 GCF_000209125.1 Entamoeba dispar SAW760
TACTAAAAAACAACAAAGTAATCAGAATATAAATCAAATTCATTATAATCAAAACAAAATAAATAATCAAACAAATTCAAATACTAACAAATAAGAATAATGAAATTAATAACCATTTATTTTATTTACTTTTATAAATGTTTTAACATGATTTTTGAAAATAAAATTAATGAATGTTATGTAAATAATTAATAATTATATTTTATTGTGACATTGAATTAATAGGAGAGGTGTGTTAACGTAATTTGTTATTCTTTTAATTTAAAAGAATGAATATTTAATTATAAAACATTTCATACAATTTTAACAATAACAAGAAATAAATAAAAAGGGGGTAAATATAAATATGTAATTTTATTTTATAAATATTTCTAATTTATCATTTGATAAAATAATAAATTAAATATTGGTAAAATGTAAAAAATTAATTTACAATTGAAAATGTTGAAAGAATGAACTGTGTTTTGTATTAATTAAAATATTCATATAATCTAAACATAAAACAAAATATAATAATTAAATTTATATTATGAGAAGAAGAAAATGTAAAATGTTATTTTTAATATACAATATTCATTAGAATATAAAATATGAAATGAAATAAATGAAATGATAATTTATTATTCAAAAATAAATTTAGAAAGATATATTCATTAAATATGAATAATTAATATTTCTGATTATTATATAATAAACAACAATAAATTATAATATTAATTGAATATAAATGAAATAAGAGATAATGTTCATTTAAATAATAAAATTAAAAGAATTAACAATATAATAAACAATTTAACAATTAAATAATTCATTTCATTAAATGAATTGATAAAGTTGTTTATTTATAATAGATATAAAATACATTAACATGATATATGATAAATATAACAAATGAATGAGAATAAAGAAAATAATAAGTAATAAAGAGATAAATAAATATAAAAATAATAGATATTATAATGATAAAGAATAAATTACTTCAAATAAAAGAAATGAATAAAAGAAATATAATAATAATTGATTTAATGAAGAATTTAATAAAAATAATTAGAATAAATTTATAGATAAATATTTATTTAAAAATATAATGTTTTTATTGTAAATTTAAATTAATGAATATTAAGGTATTAACAAAAATAATTCATAAAATATGTTAGAATAAGATTTAAATGAACAAAATAAATAACAAATAGAAAATTTTATATAAATTGAAATAAATCAAATACAAAAAGAATAATAATTAATCATATTCACAAGAATTGATATTAGAAAGTATGCAATGGAGAATATTGAACTAGTAATATAATAATTATAACACTATAAACAAATAAAAAAAAATAATAAGTGAAGAAAATAATAAAAATAAAAGAACGTTACAATGATAAAAAGATAATTCTATCATTTTTAACAAATTAAACATTAACAATTTTTAGAAAATATAAAAAGGGGGTAATAAAAAATATAAAGAAACACAAACAAGAAAAAGAAATAAAATACAAACATCATTCGTGTCAATAGAAAACGACAAGGGTTGTTGATATTTTTCATAAAACGATAGAATCTTATTATAATATAAAAATAATGACTTACAATATTCCATTATTAATGTCAATGTTATTTTAATTTAAATTTAGTGTTGAGATTAAGTATTAATAAAAATAATAAACATCACTGGAATAATAAAGAAGGTTATTAATTCTTCATTCATCAGTATTTAAACATTTGAAAATAACTGTAATATATCAATGAGTAAGATATTTACAAGTGAAGACAGAAAACAATATGGTTTATCAAAATTAGAAAAATATAATGGAATTGATGATGAATGTTTTGAAGGAAGTACTGATCTTGTTGAAATTAATATACCAACAAGTATAGAATGGATAGGTGAGAGTTGTTTTAAAGAATGTACGGGATTGACATGTGTTAATATCCCAACAAGAGTAACTGAAATAGGAAATGGAAGTTTTAAAGGATGTTCATCATTAGTAACAATTAATATACCATCAACAATCAGTGAAATAAAACATGAATGTTTTAGTGGATGTACGTCACTTGTGTATATTAAAATCCCAATTTCAATTATATCAATAGGAAATAAATGTTTTAAGAACTGTTTCAAATTAAAGAAAATTAATATATCTACTTCAATTAAAGAACTTGGAAATAATTGTTTTAGCGGATGTTCATCATTAAGAAGTATTGAAATACCAACATCAATTAGCATAATACCAGATTACTGTTTTAGTTATTGTTCATCATTAACATTAATTGATATACCACCATCAATTAAAGAATTAGGAACTGGATGTTTTGATGGATGTACGTCATTAACATCATTTACTATACCAACAACAGTCACTAAAATAGGAGATTGGTGTTTTAGTGGATGTTCATCATTAACGTCATTTACTGTACCAACAACAGTCACTAAAATCGGAAGTAGTTGTTTTGATGGATGTAAATCGTTAACATCATTTACTGTACCAACAACAGTCACTAAAATCGGAAGTGATTGTTTTAGTGGATGTACTTCATTAACATCATTTACTATACCAACAACAGTCACTAAAATAGGAAGTTGGTGTTTTTGGGGGTGTTCATCATTAAAATATATTACTATACCAACATCAGTCAGTGAAATAGGAGATAGTTGTTTTTTTGAATGTGTTTCATTAGAATATTTTAGTGTACCATCATCAATTAGTAAATTAGGAGATTTTTGTTTTAAAGGATGTACATCATTAGAATCAGTTAATATACCAAACTCTGTTAGAGAAATAGGGATGATGTGTTTTGGTGACTGTTCATCATTAACAGGAATTAATATACCATCATCAGTTAGTAGAATAGACCCTTTGTGTTTTAATGGATGTCCAGAAAAATTGCAGAAGAAAATGATGATTAGGGAATTGTATCATGATGTATGTGGCATAGCTTAATTGAGAGAATGAATAATGGTTATATTTGATGGTTTATTTTGAGAAAAGAATAATGAAAAACTAAGATAAAAATAAAAATGAAAAGAATAAAAATAAATAAAGAAAGAGAATAGAATAAGAGAGTAATGATAAACAATAAATAAAGAAGAAGAGAGTGAATAAAGTAATTGAAAAAATAAATAGAAATAAGAACAAACAATAAAAATAAAGAATAAATAAAAAGAATTACAATAAATAACAAATAAATCATAATCAACAATGAAAATATTAAATGAATATAAATCAAATATAATTTAAAATAAAGTATAAGAAATAAAATAGAAATAAACAATAAAATGATAAAAAAAGAATATAAACATTTAAAAATCAATTACAAATTAATTTGAATATGATATTATTTTTATTGATTAACTATATTAAAAGAATGAAAAATAAAAGAATACTAATCAACAATAAATGATTAAACCATCAATTTTATTATTTATTCAATATCATCTTTATCAAACAATTATATTAATTAAGATTATCTTCATTTCTTTATATTAAATTGTTCACTTATTATAAGAAATATTAATAAAATAAAGTGTGTAATGAATAAGAAAGAAAAGAGAAATGAATAAAGATAAAAAGAATAATAAATTAGAGATAAAATAAAAAATGAAAATTATATTTTTTTATTCAGATGAAATAATAACAAACCACGTCATATCATTTTGTTGTTGACCACTTATGTTCTATCATTATTTCATTAGAACATTCATGACCATAAACACATACAAGAAATAAGAATAAAAGAATAGAAATAATGACAAAAGAAAATAAAATAAAAATTAGAAGAATAAACAAATAAGAAATAATTAATAATTAGTATTTCATCATGTTGAAAATTGAATAAAACAATTTCATTATTATTCTTTATTGCTAATGAATTGCCACTCATTCTTAAATTAAATGAATTGTTGATGAATTCACATATTCACATTTTATTAATAGGTGCTATTTCATTCTGAAAACATATTGTTATTATTTAAATTCAATAATTATTAATAAACAAATAATACTAATCATTAGAATAATCAAATAACTTACAAAATAAAAAATCAAGAGAAAGAATAGAAATAAAAGATTTAATTAAAGAAGAAAGTGGAGAAACAAAAATGATATATTCAAAACATAGTTATATATTTTATTATAAAAAATAAAAAAATAATAAAGGTTTTATTTTCTATTTCGTTCTCTCTGTTTCATCTTTTTTTGTTATATTTATTTTATATTTCAATTTAGTTATTCTCAATATACATGTATATTCATTATTAAATCATATTTATCAATTTGTGTGTTCTTATTTACAATATAATTTAATCATATATGTTCAATTATTGAAATTTTATCATACAAAAAATTCACCACTTCAGAATATTATTTCACATAATTAATGAGTTATTTTAATTACTTGTATTCTTTTCATATTAATATCATTATTTTAATTGTTAATTTCTTATCATTTCATATTTATTGTATTTATTAAATAGATATTTACACTATTTAATTTCAACTTATTATATACGTTTCATTAAATCTTTTTTTGTTAGTTCTCTTACCATATAATTTATCACCCTCTTCTAATTTCAGTTCTTATTCATTTTCATCATTTTTATCATACTGATATTCTATATTTTTCTTTTATACCTCTTCATTTACATTGTTTTTTCTCGTAATAATTAATTAAACATTATAATTGTATTATATAATTATGCTTATATTCAATTAATTTTCTTTTTATTATAATTATGATGATAAATAATGAGATGGTTATGATTATTTCAAGACATGGTTAAACTGTTTGTTTCTTTAGAATAAATAATAGATGAAAATTTTCAGTAAATTCAATTTCATTCAGTTAAACAAATTCTGTTTGTTTCGGTTACTAAGGTATTGAACAAAATATTAATTTGCATCAAAATTAAAAGTGAAGTTGTCATTAATTTGTGAACAATGAAAAATCTCTTTCTTTTCTCTCTGTGCATTTCTTTCATTTTTAAGTTTAAAAATAATTTAATTGTTATTTCAGTAATATAAATCTCATAGAAGTATTTTAACTCATTCAAAATAAACTAAATGACCATGAAAATAATATTCATTAAATACTTTTTTACTTCTTTACTTTGTTTTATTCTTTGTTATTTCCCCAAATTATTTTTTAAAACAACCTTTCAGTATTCTTTCATTCTCTCTCAAAATTGTTTTATTTCACTTAGTTCAGATCCATAAAAACATCATCTTTAAATTAAGGAATTGACTGTGGAAATAATTGGTGTTAGTAATGAACCTCCTTTAAAATAATCATTTTGAATTTCTTTAATTTCGTTGGAATTCTAAATTCATTAAACCTTTAACGTTAATCTCATCTTCATTATCATTTCTATTTTTTGTTACTCCAATACAACCAAATCAATGCATTCATAGTAGTCCTTTCTTTACTAACAAATTGGTGATTATCTAAATAATTGGTTTTAATGATGTGCATTCATCAAAACAATAAATAACAACTTTTTAATGTCTTTGATAAACTAATTGAAGTTAGTCTTGTACAACATCAAACCCATTTCTTATTTTATTGTGTAGGTTGTATATTAATACTGCTTAATGCACTATATATCTAAAAATAATAATATCCTATTCTACTAACACTTGTTGATCTAGTAACTGATGTTAATGTTGTATCACAGTGTTCAAAACAATGATAACCAAGTGAGTTAACTTCTAGTGGTATTGTGTTTCCATATGCTTTTCTATCATATTTTTTTGTATTCTATATCTTTACATGATTTCAATTCTTCTTTTTCTTTTAAATATCTTAAATATTCTACTGTACACCATATTACAAATTTAAGTATTCTTCCATCTTCAAAAGCCATATTGTTTTCAGGATAAATATGAAATGTTTCAGTATTAGAAAAGAATTTTCTTGGATAATGATTTAAAGGAACTGGATTAAAATGAAATCATTCCATATTTCCTCTAAACCTTTTAACTCCAATTTCTAAGTTAATAAAATTTTTAATAACATTAAAATATATTGAAACTATCATTATTTCATTATTCCTTATTCTCATTCCTTCATTTAAACTTGAACTTAAAATATTTTTAAGATTATCTTGTGATTTTTTATTTTTGTTTTTTATATTTTATTTGAAGGTTTATGTTAGAAACACCACACACTATCATTAAAATGAAATCAAAATTTAAATCATCATTTATCATCTGATAATAAAAATATATTTAGTAAGATATTCAACACTCAATATTATAATAGTTTCTGTTGATTGTTTTATTAAGAAATGGTATGATTGAATATTGAAGAATGTTATTTGATTCAAATAGTTGTTGTTTATTATGATGAAATATTATTTATTAATGATAGTTTAAAATTGGATATGAAATATTATCAATAATTAAATTGATTCTACTGATAGTTATTGATATTAATAAAGATGAAACACAACCATAATGATATTGATGTATTCTTCTTAAAATAACAATGTAAACAATAACCAATTTCAATATCATTAATTTTAAATTAAAATACAAACAACAAATTAAATGAAACATTTCAATTGAAAATGATTGAAAATACTTTAATTCATTAGAAATAAAGAATATTGAATAAATTAATTTATTTAATTCTCAACATGATGAAATACAAATTATTATTAAATCATATTTGATTAAATTTCATTCATTCTTATTATTTAATAAAATAACACAACGAATGTGAATATTTCAAATGAAATAAAATAATAATATGATCATTTTTATATTCACTATTTCAATGATTGATAAATAAAATGTTCATATTCATTTACTGATTTTATTTTATATTCTTTTTTATATTTCAAATAAATAATAATGAATAAAAATTATTTCATTTCAATTACAATGATTCGTTTTGGTGTGAAATATTCTGGCCATTGTTTTCCACAAAATGCATTTGATATTCCTTATATTCATATGAACATTGATTACAATATGAATATGTTTTATTATTTCGTTTATAAACAAAAACATCATTTCCATTATATCCAAATCTAAACAAATAATCACTTGAATGATTGGATAAACAAAATGCACAATGTGGTTTTTTAATATCAAATTTATTCATTCCTTTTATTCATCCTTTTGACTCTAATGAAAATAAAAATGATTTTGGATCATTTATCCAATAACCAAATTTATCAATTTTCTTATTAACATGTCCTCCAAATTTATTTCCATTTGTGTCTTCAATAATAATTATTATATGTTCTTTATTTATTATTCTTTGATCAAATACTGATGTATCTTCATTCCAATCATCAATATCTGAATCAAATAGTATATTTGATACTTTTCTTGATGTCCATTCCTTCTAGTTTCTGAATTTCTGTTTCTTGTGGTATTTTATAGTCATTGTATTTTACTTCTTTTGTTATAATATAACTTCTTTTATCACTCATTATCGTAGGATTATCAGTTATTTTATTTCTTGATTCATTTAACAATTTTCTTTGTTTTTCAAGTTGAACCAAATACTCTCCTATTTCTTCTTCTATTATTCCTCTAATTAATTTTCTATTTGCTTGGTTTTGTGTTGAATGTTTTCAAGAATGTCTTCTATCATTAAATTATGAATAAACATCGGTGAAGTGTTTATTTCAATTTGGTTTCAATTGTAATCTTTTGTTAATTGGTTCATTTTCTTTTTTGCTTGTTCCTTCTCTTATCTTTTCAACAGTTATTGTTTTAACCACTTTACTTGGTCTTTTATTTTTCTACAATTTCATCCTTTGCATGTAACACCATCACAGACATTTTTATTTCATTATTTTATTTTGGATTTGATGGACCATTTATTCTACTCATCTAACAGTTTATTGATCCCTTCAATGTACTTGTTTAAGTGTTTAGATATTAATATCTCTATTTCATGGAGTGTATTCCTAATTCTCATTATCAAAACTCTTGAAAATATTTAAACTGCTGTTATTCTGCTGATGTTCCGTTATGTTCATTAACATATTACTGAGAGACATAAGTATAAATTAAATAGAGAAGTGGTGAATGTAAAATTACAGTTTTTTATTCTAACAACAAACTCAATTTCAAATGATCATTTTAATTTCAACTTTATGTTCATTCTTATTTATAGATTTTTCTTATTTTTTCTAAATTTCTTTTTTTTCTTATTTTATTTTATCTTCTTCTTTATTTTATTTTATTTTCTTTTGTATGTTCGACTATAAAGATCATTTTATCAATGCAGAATATATATTAAATTTTGTTGTTATGCTTATTGAGTAATGCCATAGAGTCTTGTAAAGAAAATCAAACAAGACACAGGTATTCATGTTCAAAGAAAAGAATGAATGAAATAATAATAAAATGCATAATAATTATGATAAAAGAAATAACAAGAAAATAGTGAATAGAAAAAGAAGAATACAAATAAAAACAAATAAGAAACAAAGTAAATATAATGATAATAAACATTATACAAATAAGAAATCTAAATTATTAACAACAAATGAAATTCAAATGAAAAATAAAAGAATAAGAAGTGAAATGAGAAATGAGAATAATCAAAAATACTTAAAAAATAAGAAGATAAAGAAAATGCATAATATTCTCCAAGAAGTAGTCCCAGAATGAACTGGAGAAGAAGAAAACAATGAAATTAATGATAAGTACACAACAAATATTGAGAACATCACCATGGACAATACAAATGAACAAAACTACAACTATGAAAAAGACAATTCTGGAAATAGAAGAAGAAGAGAACAAAACACTGAGTATCAAAAAACAAGAAATGATAATCAATCAAGAAGAAAATAAAACACAACAAATCAAACAAATAGAATTTTAATTGATGTGTTGTATTGATTTGCAATTAATTTATTAAATAAGAAATTAAATAAGAAATTAAGATGTGAACAAATAGAAAGCATAATAAAAGTAATAAATAATAATGTAAATAACGAGAAAGAATACATTAATAATATTAAAAAGTCACATAAAATAAAATAAACAACTAAAATATATATTAAAATGAAAGTGAACTCCATCATAGAAGGGAAATTAGAGTGTAACCCAATAATAAAAAACATTAATATGAAAAATAACATTATTGATATTGATAATGAATATCTTAATATGATCATCATTCAATTAAAATAAATGAAAATAAATTAAATCATAATTAAGAATGAAAGATATAGAAATTATGATAATATCATCATCATATTTGATGATTTAAATCTAATTATGATGAAAATAAATAACTAGAAATCAACATGAATTGATATTATATATTTATATTAATTGAAAAGAATATCAACATCAAGAGAATATATTCTTAATATATTTAATGAATAATTAAATTTCAATGAAATCATCAAATTAAATATGGTAAATTGAAGAATTATATTAATCAACAAATGAAGTGATATGAACAATGTTATTAATTATCATCATATCAATTGTATAAATATAATTATGAAAA
>NW_001855478.1:0-6278 GCF_000209125.1 Entamoeba dispar SAW760
AAAAAAACTTTAAAATCATAATTTTATTATGTTATTATTGACTCTTATTGCTGTCTCTTTTGCTGTAAATGTCCCTACAACAAAATCAAATTCTATCGATCACTATATTCAAAAAATTCGTCTTCCAAGTTGTTCATTTACATCTGAAATGTGTAAAACATGCAAAAATCATATTGTTCTTCAAAAAGACTATTGTGACAATCCCAAAAAAGATGACCAAAAATGTATTTGTTCAGCTTTTAAAGGTAATTGGAAAAACTTCTTCGAAGACGTTGAGGATACTATCAGAACCCCTGAACAAGCTTGTGCCTATGTTTGTTCAAATGGAACTATTCCTTTAGAGGGTACTAACTCTTTGAAATCAGGAGCATTAGTTTCTAATGGCTCTACAATGGTGATGATTCTTGCATCACTTTTGATGATGCTCGTTTTTGTTTAATCAAGTTCCGTTTTTTTTTCATTTTATGTCATATATAACTCAAAAAAATGCCGAAGCATTACAGGAAACACCACAAAAATTATAAAAACAATCAATAACAAAAGAAGGAGAAATCCATTTCATCCAAGAAATATAAATGATAGAAGAATGAGTGAAAACACGTATTATCTGTATGGACAGAAATGCATTAATCATCACATTAATCATTGCCATATTAATGATTATCACCATAACAATTATCATAACAATTATAATAATAATGGTATGATTCATTTCATTCATCACTTTATTCTTTTTTATCATCATAAGTATTTTATCAATAATTCAAATAGAATCAATCAATATTATAATACAAATAAATCACATAATAAAACACAACATAGATATAAACAATACCATAATAAAAGACAACAACAAATAAGAAATAAAAGAAATAAAAGAAATGATAGAAGTAGAAAACCAAGAATATTGGAAAAGACTATTGAGGAAGAAATTAAAATACTTACACTACAATAAGTAGAATAAATTAAGAACAATAAGATTAAAGAATACGTACTATCAACAATAATGAGAAGATGGTATTTACTTACAAGAGAAAAAATAAAAATGATTAGAATGGAAGAAGAAACTATCAGTATGACACTTGAAGAAGATGATAAACAATTAAATAAAAATGAAATAAATGATAAATACTTAAATAAGAAATATAGAATGTTGAAAATGATGATGAAAATGAATTTACTGAAGAGAAGAAGAAGCATAATGAAAAAGAAAATATTAAATTAAAAGAAGAAGAAGAAAAGAAGAATGAAAAAGATAAAAGAATAGAAGAATTAAAGAAAAGAATAGAGGAGGCTATTAAAGAGAAAGAAGAAATGAAGAAATACAAAAGAAGGACCAGACCATTAATAAATTATCAAATGACATTATGTCATTAAAGAAGAATCATGAGAATGAGATAAACACTAAAAAACAAGAAATTGATAGAAAATTATTTGAATTAAATGCTGAATCAGAAAGGAAAAGGTCTGAGGTAAGCAATTTATCACAACAAGTATACTTCATGAAAGATAAATTATTTAAATTACAAAATAAAATTACACAAGAAGAAAAGAAGAAAGAATAGATAAATCACATTATATCTGACTCATCTAAAACACAAATTGTGAATAACCTCACCCCCAATGTTGTAGTAACTGATGAAATATCATCAAATAAAGATGATCTTCCAAAAAAAAGAAAGTTAACGCAGAATTCAATCGAAGAGATGTGAAATCATCATAAGAAGATCACCACATCTGATCATGACATTCAAAAAACAATTGAAACAAACAAATAGAGAAGAAGAAATTCTAACACTCTATAAATGTTTTGCACTGAAGTTATTAGAAATAAAATTAAGAAATCAACTTAAAGAAGAAGAAATAAAAAGATTAATACATGAATTTGATATTAAAATAAAAGATATTAATGAATATAAAGAAATAATAAAGAAAATATTTAAAATAAAGAATGAAAATAAAATTGAAGTCAATAAAAGAAATGAAGAAGAAACAATAACACACAAATTGAATGATATTGAATTAAAAGAATTAATAAAATAAATAAGAAAGAAGAAATACAAGAAATAATAAGAATAAATAAATAAGAATAAATGAAATAACAAGAAGAAGTATTATTTATTAATTATTATTACAATAAAAACAAAATACATCAAATAATTAATATCATTAATACAAATGAAATAGTAATCAATACATTAGATGATTACTACCATTATATTAAAACTATAACCTCCACTATTAACATCATTATTAATAATAATCAAGAAAGAAGTTGAAAGAGAAGTATAGAAAGAATACTACAATCAAAAATATGTAGATTAAGAGACTTGCTCCATAATAATCAATATATGAAATTAAAAAGAATATTACATATTAAAAAATATGATATATATCATATTAAAGTAAAAATAAATGATCAAATAAAATATTACAAATATCTTCAAAGAATGAAAAGAATAGAAATAGAAGTAAGAAAGAATAATTGGAAAAGAATTAGATGGAATTATAAAATGATAAAATAATGAAAGAGATAACTTCTAAATAAACCTAAAGAAGATGAATATCTTGAAAATATTACTACAATTAATTTATTGAAATGAATCTATGAAAATAACACTAATATAGATTTCATAAATATTAATTTATATTACATATTAATTGAAAATAGAATTAATAATAGAATATATATAATCACTCTAGATGAATTAAATCATGTAATTAAATTCATTGCTAATTGGAAAGCACCTGGAATTGATAAAATATAATGCTTATTGATTAAATATTTAGAACAACCAAAGAATTTCTTATTAAAATTATTTAATGAATGGTTGTATAATCATAATGATATCCCTCTTCAATTTATCCAAAGAAGGACAATATTAATATACAAGAAAGGAGATAAATTAGACACACAAAAAATTACAGACAAATAACTTGTTTAAATTGTATGTTAAAAGTATATACATCTTTATTCAAGATGAAGATAGAAAGCCAACTGATGTTAAATCAAATTGAAAAACAATTATCACAAAATCAAATTGGATGTAAAAAATATACATATTATCAAAAGAATGATTATTATACAATACTATAATCATTCAGTTATTAATCAAGGCTAAATGGAAGTGGGTAGAAACATATTATGATATCTCTAAAGCATATGATAATATTAATCATCAATTTGTTAAACATTGTTTAATTTATTTTAACATCCCATTAGTTGTAATTAAAAGTATATTATATATATTAAATATTACACAACTCAAATTATATTATAATCAACAAAATGTTGGTATAATTAATGTAGAAAGATGAATAATACAATATGATAGTTTATCTCCATTATTATTTGTATTATTTATTGATATATTATCTAAACAATTAGATAAACAAATTAATAAGTTATCTATTAAAATGAATGGAGAAGAAAAACAAGTCCAGTTAAACCACATGTTATATATGGATGATTTAAATATAATAACTAACAGCCTCGAAGAAATGGAAAAAAAAACATACAAATTAACAAAAGAAATATTTAATAGAATATGATTAAAAATAAATATAGAAAAGAGTGGGATAATGACTAATATCAATAGTCAGATAAATGGAGAATTAGCTGAATTACCAAGAGTAACTAATGATAACCCTTATAAATATCTTGGTATTGAAATAAGAGATAAAATAAATATTAATAAATATTGTACAAGAATATTAAATGATGTATCTTCTATTCTATCATCATTAAATAATATGAAATATAGCAGCCTCAATACAATTAGAAAGATTAATAGCAATATAATCTCCAAATTAAGATATGGATTCTGTATTGTCCCATGGAAACTTGGTGAGTTTGAGAATATAGATAAACAAATAAGAAAGGCACTGATACAACTTCAACTATACAGTAGAAACATCAATAAAAGTAGATTGTATGTTACAATAAATGAATTAGGAATGTGATTAATGTCAGAACGAGATGAATGTTGTAATGAATTATTAAGAATATATTTAAAATATAAATATCAAATACAGAAATAGGAGAAATGATAGAAACAGTAAAAGAGAATCCAAATGGAATAATTAAAAGAATGAAGAGACCATTTTATAAGAAAGATTAATTTCAATGAATTAATATAATACAAATAAATGAAATAAAACATGATATAAACAAAGTATTTGAATTTGTAACAAATAAAATAAATGAAAGATATTTAAATGGATGGAAAGAAATGTAGTGAATATATAAGAAATCTAAATTGTATATTTAATATTATGAAATTATCAGTAGCCACATGGATGTCATTAAATATAAAAAGAAATGCATTCCTCCAAGTAGTAAAGATGCAAGAAGGAGTAACTATGACAAGAAATATTAAATCTAAAATACTTCATATTGATATATTAAAATATTGTAAACATTGTCCTAACACAATTCCATCTATTATTCATATTTTGTTATAATGTAATGAAGAATAATCAAATATTAAAACATGAATATGTATGTAAACAAATATATAAACATATATTAATTACTCATTTTAATGAATTTGATAAAATAGATTTTAATACACATCATAAATATATTAATAATAATGAAATGGTTATAAATTACATTAATGATTTATTGGTTAGTGACCATTCGTTTAATGCTAGAATATCAGATATATATTATCAAATCATCAAAGAAAAAAATGATATATTAATGATGTTGATATATGTCAAGATAGAAACATTGAATTAAATTATATTTACAAAATAAATAAATACAAAGAATTACAAGAGAAGTTAAGACAAAGTAGAGAATTAATTTATGTAGAAATAATACCTGTAATATTAACAATCAATGGGTTGATACATAATGAATCAGTAAGAAGATTAAAATCACTAAAATTACAAATCAACTTCCCCAAAATACTACGAACAATCATTATTAAAAACATGAAATACTTAATATTCTACACATTCAACACTGGCAACACATTAGAAGAGGAATCTTCTAATGCGAGTATGTTAGAAGTGAACTCTATTGTAGAAATAGACCATATTGAAATCATTGAAACAATCACTTCTCAATAATCATAAAATCCAATTGCGGATATATCTATTATTTCTTATTTTTTTTTATGTCATATATAACTCAATAATAAGTCCTTCATTAAACCAATAACTTTTCTCATAAAAATTTGTATCGAATTTTCCTATGTGCTGTTTACTATTAAAAAATCAACTCTTCTTAAAGTTGATTCAATTCTCTTTTTTTATTTCAAAAAATTCATCTCCAAAACAGTACATGTTCCTTTTTATCTTATTCTTGTTTCAATTTGCTATTTCGGATGAGTGTTACATATATTTTAATTCAGATAAGAATGTTTTAAATTATGGCAAGTATCCTTTTAGTCAATGTGTTTCTTCAGGAAAAGGGTGGGAATATGACAGGAATTCAAATCCTAAAAAGTTTAGATTTAAATCAGATTGTTGTGAAAATGGGTTATCTTATTTGAGTATTCTGATCAATGAAGCTGGCTCAACTGAATTTACTTTTGATTCAGACGCTTCCATTAAACAATTATTTGTAAGACCTCCTAAATTTGCAGCTGCTACAACTTTTAAACTTCAAAATTACAAGTCATTACTCTATATTATTGTTGAAAGGGAATACTGTTTTAGTGATACAGCAAATCAAGAAAACCTTTACATTTATGATAGACCTGCAGTGTTTCATACAACACTATGTTCTAAGACTTTTCTAATTTGGGTAACTAAAGACCGTCCATACTTGTATTTGTACCAAGAAAAGAATGATACAGCGAAAAAAGAAATATGGATAAATGACAACAACAATGACAACACCAAAGAAGGATGTTGGTATGCATTTAATACTAATGGAGAACAAAAACTTCCAGATATTAAATGGGGAGTTATTAAAGAGGTATCAAATATTAATGGGTTTAGAAGATATGTCATTTGTCAAGGACAAAAGTCCCAGTCTGAAGAACCACAACCTGACTCATCATGTAAAATTACAACCGGGTCAACAGATGCACATATTTCATGGTTAACAATTAATTATCCGGATTGTTTGTATAATGGGTCGTTATACACATTGACAGTGTCTAATAATTATACTACCATTCGTTTCTTAAATGATTATGGATTGGAATGGAATGACATATATTTTGAGACAAGAACAAGTCCACTTGATATTATCATTTCAGAAACAAATATTCTTAATGTTAGTGGTCCTTCTGTTACTCTTCCAAATCAACCAATACGTG
>NW_001855478.1:6378-14355 GCF_000209125.1 Entamoeba dispar SAW760
TCAATAACGCTGGTTGGGAAATTAACATGTACTAAGCTTATTCTTCAATCAGACACCACTATTGCAATTGTGTCTTCAGGAGAATTAAATATAATAACACTGGAAACAAATACAAACAAAATTAGTATCACAGCACCAAATGAAAATAGTCTTACCATTAGTTCAATCATAACATCATCAGAAGTCAATATCATAGGTGTTTTAAGTGAATTAAATAAATTAATAATCAGTCAAAATGCAAAAATTATACTTTCATCTGTTATTACAATTGATAGTGTTTCTGTAGATCCATCAACACAAACAAACACAGATTATACAATTATTAACCAATACAAAACAACTATTAATGAATTTACTTCAACAACAAAGCTTAGTCTCAAGGTTTCTAATCTTATATTTGGACCAAATGTAAATTCAATTTACATTAATAAATTAACAACTGATAGTCAATTGACTTTGAGTGACTCAGTAACAACATTAGTCATTGATTCGATTGAAATTCAATTCGCACTACCAAGCTTCTTTATTATCACAGGAAAAAGTAAAAATGAACTAAAAGTAACAATTAACTCGGCATCTGGTCAAGAAGATCCTTTTTATTTAATGTCATTGAAAGAAAGAAAAGTTACATTTACTAATTCGATGAAAACAATGTGTGATGGACAAATAGCAATATTTGGAACTCCTGGTGATGAGTCATGTGACAGAAAGGGATATGGAACAAAAACATGTTATAAGCGAGACGAAAGTCAGTATTACTATGAGAGTGAGTCATCTTCATTTTTTGATTATTCATGTCCAGGACATATATCTCAATATGTCACATCAACGTTATATATATCAGCATCAACAATTACCATTGATAATGATGAATATTATTCTAATATATTTGTTGTTTCACCAACAACAATAACTGTTTCAAATTATGAGTTACCATTAACTCTTCAAGCAAATGTTGTGATTGATGGCAATGGGAATTCAGTGTTGGCAAAAACAAATGGTAAATATTCAATTATTACTAAAGGAGAAAATAATCAGAACTTAATTATTGCTGATACATCTTCTTGCGGAATTACTATTTCATCAAATCTAATAGAAGTCGATGGAATTTGCTCTATTGGTTATTCAACATCAAGTGGAACGACTTGTAAGAAGTGTAGATATGGATTTAATTCTGATGGAAGTTGTATTGTTGCATCATCAACAGATGTTAATAATTGTGCTCTTATTTCTCCCAAGAGTAAATATTGCCTAAGATGTAACACTGGGTATTATATGGATAAAGGGGAGTGCTATCCATGTCAACCAAATTGTCTAACTTGTGATTCAAAACAATGTTTTATTTGTGAAGATGAATACATAAATGATAAATCAGATATTAATAAATGTATTCAAGATATCAAAGTATGTTCTTTTTCAAAGAATGGTATTTGTTTGAAATGTCCTCAGGGAATGATGATAGATAATGACCACACACGTTGTTCTACATCATGTGGGAATAATTGTTATTCATGTCTTGATGGGTCATCCTGTGATATTTGTGATATAACTGTTAATGCAATTAAAAGTTCAACAACATGTGATGTTCCTTCTAATTCAATTAGTGTAAGTAATTCAGGAATTATTCAATGTTCTCCAGGATATTATTTATCAGAAAGTTCTACATGTGTTTCATGTAGTTCTGGTGGATTACATTGTATGACTTGTTATTCAGTTTCTAATAATGTTTTTTGTAGTAGTTGTGTTGATGGTTATATCATGACAACTAGTGGGGTATGTGTTTCTAAAGAATCAGTTTCATGTAGTGTAGTGTCAAAGTCCACTTGTTTGAGTTGTGATGATTCATCTAAATATTTTAATGGAAAGGGGTGTGTTAGTGGAACAGAGCATTGTTTAAAAACTAACAATGATGGAACATGTGTTGAGTGTTTGTTCTCAGAAACAGAAGAAAAATATTACTTATCAACAGACTCTGATGGGAACACAATATGTTCAGAACAAAATGACAATTTTTGTTCCTTATATACAAAAAGTGTATGTCGAAGTTGTGTTGATGGATATTACAATAATCAAAACAAGTGTTTACCATGTAATGCTACTTGTTCTAAATGTGTTAATTCAAAAGACTCATGTTATGAATGTCAATCTGGATATATTCTTCAAGGAGAGTCATGTATTGTCTCCGAAACTACAAATTGTAAGATGATGTTAGTAAGTGAAAGTTCTCAACAATGTGCTATTTGTAATGATGGATATTATAGAGATGGAAAAGTATGTTCAAAATGTATTGAAAATTGTGTTTCATGTGCAAATGCAAATGGTTGTTTAATGTGCATAAACAATTATTATTTTGATATAAAAACACAAAAATGTCTTTCCACAAGTTTACTTTCTAATTGTGAGACTACAAATAGATTTGGATGTGAAGTATGTGAAGATGGATATTTCTTAAATGGTTACACATGTTTATCTTGTGATAAAAGAACTGATGAATGTATTAGTTGTAATAAACAAAATGGAAGATGTAATTTATGTAATAATGATTATATTTTAGATGTTGACTACAAATGTAGTCATTATTCACAATTTTCTCATTGCGTTAGTGCTCGTAATAATATATGTAGTAAATGTGATTTCTGGTACTCAGTTGATGTTGATGGAAAAGAGTGTAAGAGTTCACCAGTTTGGTGGGTTATTGTATTGGCTATTATTGGAGGGATAATGTTCTTTATTCTATTCATTGTGTTTGTTATATTTATTGTTAGAAAAACAATCAAAAGACTTCATATAAAACAAGTTATTGAAGAACAAAAAAATCAAGTGTCACATTTCCGAATGAACACATCAAATATAAAGTGGATTCCATTAAGTGGTAGAAGTCAAATTCTTGTGAATAAAAGATTAGCAAATTTTGGATGTGGTGAATATGAAAAAGATGGAAATGAACTCCCAGTCAATGAGGAGTCTCGAGATATTATTTGTATTGGAAATGGGTACAACAAAACAATTCAACTTACCTTTATGACTGTAGATGAAATTGATAGTAAATATACATTACGATGTAATCCTGAACAAATAACTTTAAAAAAAGGGGAGGCTTTTGAGGCTGAAATTTATATTACACCATTATGTACTTGTACTATCAAAGAACGACTTCAAATAACATTGTTTGATATAAAAAATAATAAAAAAACAAATGAGAGTATTCAAATATATGCAGCCACTGTTGTGTCTACTAGACTTGATTATGATGAGATTCAAGAAGAGAAACAAATTGGAGAAGGATCATTTGGAGTTGTTTTCAAAGGAACATTTCAAGGAAATAAAGTTGCTATTAAGAAAATGAAAATGGGAGATGATGAAGAAGCAATGGAAGAATTTAATAAAGAAGTTGCAATGTTAGATAAATTTAGGTGTGAGTATATTGTTCATTTCTATGGTGCAGTATTCATTCCAACAAAAATTTGCCTCGTTACAGAATATGCAGACATGGGCTCATTACAATCATTAATAAATAACCACTCAAAACCAAATGAACATATGAGAATGAAACTAGTTATTGATGCAGCTAAAGGGATTCAATATCTTCATTTTAATGGAATTATTCACCGTGATATCAAACCAGATAATGTTTTGATTTTCTCATTAGATGATGGAATTGAAGTTAATGCTAAATTAACAGATTTTGGTTCATCAAGAAATGTTAATTCAATGAAAACAAATATGACTTTTACTAAAGGAATTGGTACACCTGTTTATATGGCACCTGAAATATTAAACCAAGAGAAATACACCGAATCAGCAGATATTTTCTCTTTCTCTATATTAATGTATGAAACATTTAAATGGGATCGTCCATATCCAGAGAATCTATTTAAATATCCATGGAATATCGCTGAATATGTTATGCAAGGAAATAGATTAGAAATTACTTCTGGAATGCCTGAATGGTATTTTTTGATTATCCAAAATTCTTGGAAACAAAATCCTTCAGAAAGATATAACATTGAACAAGTTATTGATTTATTAAATGTAGGAATGAATTAATTCATTATTAATTATTTTTTTTTTGATACAAATTGCAATTAATAAAGTCAAATAAATATCAAACTTCTTCTTCCTTTTTTCATTTAAATCTGATTTTTCTATCGGAAAATCTCTAATTATAAATATATTTCTGTGACTAGTTTTTCGACAATTTAAATTACTTAAGTACTATTTCTAGAACTCATTAAGGTTAATTCATTGTTAAATGAACAGAGTGTATCCCAGTATGGTTTCTATTAAACGTCAATCAACAAAAAGATCTTCTTTAGTGTTTAATAGAAAAAACCCTCAACCAGCTTATCTTAAACGTTTCTCTGCCCAACTAAAAAAATCAGAATTTGTCTGTAGTGATACCCCAAGCCCATGTCAAACTCCTGACATAGATGAATCAAAATTTGGGCATTGACTTGTTTATCCAATATATTGTTATTTAATAACGTTTTGTTTTTTTTTAAATCATAACAAAATAAAATAGTAACGACATATTCTTAAATCAAACTATGATTTCATTGATTGTCTTGCGAAATTTCAAAGGTCTCTATACTTTTTTTAATAAAATTTTCAAATTTTGAGGATTACTTTATTGTTCTCATAAATATAAATCTGATAAGGCACAAAAAAAAATAATTTATCGAAGTTTTTTTCAGTTTTTTCAATTCAATTTATAACGAAGCTTCTTTTAAACTAAGATTCGAAGTAAGATGGTTTTCTTAAAAAGAAATGATTCATAACAAGAAAATCGAAAAGAGTAGAAAGATTAAGAATAGAAATTTGTGATTTAACTTAATTATTCTTTGATTTTTGATTGAGATTTTTCGACCTTCTTCTCATCACATGAATTTATTTCTGGTTTTTTGGAAACAAAGTCAAGTATTGACATATTATTCAATGGGTGTCGTTGTTTAAAACAGTCTCTGCATAATGGAATGGTCGATGTTTCATTTTCTTTGAAAATATAAGTTGATTTAGCATTACAAAAAGTACAACTTGTTCTTTTTATACTAACTTTCGACGCATAAGGTATTAAAGAAAATAAAGCTTTATTCTCTTTTAGTTTATAGGAAATAACACCACAAACAACAACTGTCTTACCACTGTCTAACATCCTATCGATGAATGTGAATAACCCCTCGATTTTTTCAGCCCTTCGGATGAAAATATAATCAAAATGAAGTTTATAAATCTGACTCAACTTTTTTACACAGGCAGTTGGAATTCCTTCAAATGGTGGTTTTATATTTTTAAAGAATGGAATTGGTTTTTCATCAGTTTTAATTTCAAACAACTTAGCACTTTGAATTGATCTGTCTTCATTAATACGTAATTCTTGAGACCCATCAAGCTCGTTGTCATTTGCTAAATCAAACGGTTCAAAAAGTACAAATTTTTTTGAGCTGACTTTAAACATTTCTTTTTTCATTAACATATCGACTGTAGGTTCGTATGTATCATATATAAGCTCAAGCCTAGCCATTTTCCTAATTTTTCTTTAGGAACCTACTACTATATATATGTTTTTGTCTCTTCATCTCACTATCTCAAGTAATTTATTTTTTCTTTTTTCTAAAAAAATTACAAAAACTAAAAAAGTTGATAAGAAAAAAAAAACTATATTTTATAGTTTTTTAATAGTTTTCCTTAAACTATCAATTTGAAATGCGTGACAATCGACGCTATCCAAAATGGATATGAAAAGGGAAATTTTTATAACGAAAACCTCGAAGAGAAACCCCTTGCAAAATCTAATAAATTACCATCTAAGAAATCAATAAACAACAACAACTATCTGAGGTAAGGCACTATTTGGTGTTCACTTAGAAGCCTTTCCAAAGACCAAAGGAAGGCTATCTGATACTTTTACTAGTGTTACCTGTTAACAAAAAAATATAAAAAGAAAAACAAAATTTTTTCTCTTTTTTTGCAAAAATAGTGAAACAAACCCTAGATCTAGGAATAATAAGATTGTGAGATATAAATAGTTGCCCAAAGAATTGTTAGTTCGATTCAGTCATGAGTTCTTCAACTCAACCTTTGAGACGTGCATTTCGAACTATTCAACCCAATGTACCAAGAGTGGCTGTTAATAAAACTGTTACCATTAATAGACCATCACTTGTATTAGATGCAGAGCCATATAAATCTAGAAAACAATACACATATTCAATTAGTGACCTTCTTTCCTTTAAGCCCTCTGCCATCCCATACACTCTCCCTCTTGCTGTTATTTGTGCTCTCTCTGAGAAATCAGAAGTCCCTTATAAAACTCCTTGTAAAAGAGTTATTAAATCAGAGGAAGATCCTAAGAAGTTAGATACTCGATCTAAACAAGTTTCATATGGAAAAGTTACTGAAGGATACGCTAACTATGTAAAATTTGTTCCAGTCTCTGAAAGAATCCGTGGAGATCCTAAAACTCCAGATATTCATCAATCTTGTTCTAAAAGATCTTGGGATGGTCAAGTAAGAAAGTGGAGAAGAGCACTTCACGCATTCGATGATATTAAAACTAAAGAAGAACTAGATGAAGTCAGAAAGAGACTTGTTGTAATTAATGCTACTCCAAATAAATTAAAAGTTCCATCCACTGAACCAATTCATAGAGCTAGAATGTTAGATAGTAATTACATTCCTCGTTCATTAACTTTTGATGATTTGGAGTAATTTCTCTATTCTATTGTCATAATTTATAAATTAAATTCTTAAAATTCTTTTTTGTTTTGTGTTTCAATAATTCTCATGGATTGTTATTATTTTTTTCAAATGAATTTTTTTTCTTTTCATTTGTAATTAATTTTTTATTAGATTCTTGTTTCCTAATTTCTTTCAGATTAAAATACAAACAAAGTTTTTGAGTTAATCAAACTTAACAGTTAACTTCTAAAGACGATTAACGAAATTAATAATATAATAGATTCAAAACAAAGGGTATGTTATTGACAGACAATAAATGATTTTTTTATAACAAATCTATACAAATAAGAAAAAACTCCAAATAGTATATAAGTTACTACCTGAAAGAAGGAGTGAATGATTGGAATATTTTCGGGATTAATAAAAGAAGATTTAAATAAAAGAATGGAGCTATGGACAAAGGAAGTTATGTTTATTTAAGTGTTATAAGGTTTATTTAAATTAACTAAATTTAAGAGTGTTTTACGAATGTACTCATACAATAAATGTTCAAAATGAATTAAATGAAAGAGATTAAAGAAAGAGGTGAGATATTTTCTTCTATTTTTTCTTTTAAATGAGAACAACGTATATCGGATATATCAAATACAATTTAGAGTATTATACAATGGATTACAAGGTTATTATTAACGTTCATTTTAGAATATACACAGTAGATTAAATAAATACCAACAATTTATTGAATTTCTTTTTAGTGTAAAGTAATTTGATTATCAAATCAATTCAATAAGAGTTTAAATAGTGATGAACTATAGCTTCTCATATTATCTATTAAATCCTTTTATTTTATTAACACCTTGACATTGACTATTTAAACTATTTAATAACAACATTATTTATTAAAAAATTATTTATTTTCGTATAAAGTCTATTAAATTGTTATTTTTCGATGTATGTCTTTTAAAATAAATCAACATAAATAGTATGTCATGCATACTTTTATCATACTTTTGTTTTATTTTGTCATTATTTGTAAACATTTTAATAAAATCAGTATTTAAAACAAATGAATAAATAATAATTTAGAAATTTACATTCTTAATTATCATAAACCATCAATTAAAACAAAGTCAATCAATTTATTCTGATGAAGAACTCTTACTATCTTTACTTACTGATTCATTCTCATCATTTATAGGATGTGGTAATGGACTTACTATTGGTGTATTTAAATTGAGTAATGGTGATTTAGTTTTGTTACTCAGTGTTCCATCAAGTGGCATTGGACTTGCAGATGGT
>NW_001855477.1:0-1280 GCF_000209125.1 Entamoeba dispar SAW760
ACATTAATTGAATAAATTGTAAACATAAAATAATAATAAAACAATAAATAGAAAAGAATGAAACACATAAAATAACAATACTCTAATACATAAAATAACATCAGATAAAGAGAAAGATAAAATAAAGTTATTTCATCAAGAAAAATAAAAAAATGAAAAAAAGAAAAAAAAGGAAAAAAGAACAAGAAATTTAGAAAATAAAATAAGGAGAAGAGAATACAAGAAATACAGAAATTAAAGAATAAAGAAATAGAAGTATAAAAGTAGAAATAGGACTAAGAAGAGTAGAAGAGAAAAGAATATAAAAGATATAAAGATAGATAATATAAGAAATAATACTAAATAAGAAAGAAAAAGAATAGAAATAAGAAAGAGAATAAAGAATAAAGGAAAGAGAATAGGAAATAGAAATAATAGAAATAGAGTAATAAGAAATATATAAAAAGAGAAAGGGAAAGAAAAATAAGAAAAAATAAGAGAAATAAGAAAATAATAAGGGAAGTAGTTTCATAAGAAATAAAGAAATATAAAAGAAAAAAGAGAGAAAAGAATAAAAAAAGAGGGAAAGAGTAAATTAAAAACATAAAGAAGTGAAAAGATAAAAGAAGAAATAACATAAAAGAAATAGAAAATAAAAAATAGTAGAAAGAAGAGATAATAAAGAAAAAAGATAATAGTAGAAAAAGAAAAAGAACATAAAGAGAAAAGAATAAAAAGAAGAAAAGAGAGTAGAAATAAGATAGAGAATAAATAGAAGAATAAAAGAATAGAAAGAAGATGATATAATGGAGAAGCAGAGAAAGGAGAATAAAAGAAGAAATAAGAAATAGTTAAACATAAAATATAGTAGAAAGAAGAAATAAGAAATATAAAGAAAGATTAAAGAAAAAAGAGAATAATAAAAGAAATAATAATAAAAGAATAAATATAATAAAATAAGGAAAATAAACACAGAGAAAAGTATATAAAAAGAAAAATAAGAGTAAGAAAAAAGAAAATAAAAGATATATACATATATATATTGATAAAAGAAATAATAACCATAAAAAAGAAATAATAAAAGAGAATTCAAATAAGAAATAAAGACATCGAAATAATAAGGAAGTAAAGAAATAATAGAAAGGAAGAATAAAATAGAAAGAAGAAAAGAAGATAGATAAAAGATAAAAGAAGAATAGATAAAAAATAAAGAGAAATAAAATAAATAATAAAAGAAGAAGAATAGTATAAGAAATAATTATAATATATAAAGAAATAATAAGAAAGAAATATAAAGTTAT
>NW_001855476.1:0-1079 GCF_000209125.1 Entamoeba dispar SAW760
AAAGTAATTAGATGACAGAACAGATTTAAATAATATAAGTTTGTTTTTTAGTATAATTAGTAAATAAAAAAGAAGTCAAAAGTAGGAGAATAAAGAAAGAAAAAATGGATATAAATACAAAAGAGAAGTAAGAATAAAGAATCCTTCCTTTTAAAAAGGAAGAAGAATAAAATATCTGGTTGATCCTGCCAGTATTATATGCTGATGTTAAAGATTAAGCCATGCATGTGTAAGTATAAAGACCAAGTAGGATGAAACTGCGGACGGCTCATTATAACAGTAATAGTTTCTTTGGTTAGTAAAGTACAAGGATAGCTTTGTGAATGATAAAGATAATACTTGAGACGATCCAATTTGTATTAGTACAAAGTGGCCAATTTATGTAAGTAAATTGAGAAATGACATTCTAAGTGAGTTAGGATGCCACGACAATTGTAGAACACACAGTGTTTAACAAGTAACCAATGAGAATTTCTGATCTATCAATCAGTTGGTAGTATCGAGGACTACCAAGATTATAACGGATAACGAGGAATTGGGGTTCGACATCGGAGAGGGAGCTTTACAGATGGCTACCACTTCTAAGGAAGGCAGCAGGCGCGTAAATTACCCACTTTCGAATTGAAGAGGTAGTGACGACACATAACTCTAGAGTTGAGTAAAATCAATTCTTGAAGGAATGAGTAGGAGGTAAATTCTCCTACGAAATCAATTGGAGGGCAAGTCTGGTGCCAGCAGCCGCGGTAATTCCAGCTCCAATAGTGTATATTAAAGTTGCTGTGATTAAAACGCTCGTAGTTGAATTAAAATGTGATTTTATACATTTTGAAGACTTTACATTAAGTGAAGTTTCTAGAAATGTTAAATTAAAATCAAAGAAGGAGACAATTCAAGTAATTGAGTTGTCATTACTTTGAATAAAATAAGGTGTTTAAAGCAAAACATTATGTTAATGAATATTCAAGCATGGGACAATGCTGAGGAGATGTCAATTAGACATTTCGAGAGAAGGATTAAAAGGAACAATTGGGGTGATTCAGAAAATAACGGGAGAGGTGAAAATCCATGATCGCTATAAG
>NW_001855475.1:0-1628 GCF_000209125.1 Entamoeba dispar SAW760
GATATTATTTCAGTTCTTAGTTCTTTTTTCACCATTTTTTTATTTTTTCTAATTTTTTTTCTCTTTTCTATTTAACCCTATTAACCCTATTCTTCATTTTTTTTCTCTTTTTTTTATTGACATGGGTTTCCACCAAGATGTCATAATTCTTCACGAAATTCAAGTATGTGTATCACACTGGGTAGTAGATTAACATACTTGAATTTCGTGAAAAATGAGACATTTTTTGGTCAATTTTCATCCTCAATTTTTTCTCTCTTTTTGTTTTTAGATTTTTCATTTTTTTTTGAATGGCCAAAAACCTCGTCATTTTTCACGAAATTAAAATCTTTGCATCTCTGATGGTCCTAGATTAACATATTTGAATTTCGTGAAAAATGAGACATTTTTTGGTCAATTTTCATCCTCACTTTCTCCAATTTTTTCTCTCTTTTTGTTTTTAGATTTTTCATTTTTTTTTTGAATGGCCAAAAACCTCGTCATTTTTCACGAAATTAAAATCTTTGCATCTCTGATGGTCCTAGATTAACATATTTGAATTTCGTGAAAAATGACATGATTTTCATCAATTTCATCCTCCAATTTTTTCTCTCTTTTCTTTTTTATTTTTTTCTTTTTTTTATCCATTGTTCATGATCATCCAAAATCATCATCATTTTTGCTACGCTTGAAATCTTTGCATTAGAATCGGTCCAGAAACACAATATTTTGAAATCGTGTAAAATGTTCTTACTTTTATCAATTTCATTTCTTCATTCAATTCTTTCTTAATTCTTTCTTCATTTTTCAATTTTCTAAATTCACTATCATTTTTGCTACGCTTGAAATCTTTGCATTAGAATCGGTCCAGAAACACAATATTTTGAAATCGTGTAAAATGTTCTTACTTTTTATCAATTTCATTTCTTCATTCAATTCTTTCTTAATTCTTTCTTCATTTTTCAATTTCTAAATTCACTATCATTTTTGCTACGCTTGAAATCTTTGCATTAGAATCGGTCCAGAAACACAATATTTTGAAATCGTGTAAAATGCTCTTACTTTTTATCAATTCACTTCTTTATTATTAACATCATTTGTTTATTTCTTAATTTCATTTTGTTTCATTTTTATTTCCATTTTCATCTACTTTAATCTCTAAATTTATTTTTATCTCACTTGCATTTCCTCATTCTCAATTTCCTCATTCTTAGATTCCTCATTCTCAAGTTCTTCTTTCTTTAAATCCTTCATTTTTCTTTTAACTCCCATCTTTCGTTTTTGTTTTCGTTTTTCTTTTCCCTGTTCTTTTTCCTTCCATCTTTCGTTGTCCTTATGTTAATCAATACAATTCAACATGTTTCTTTTATTTTCTTTAAAAACTGTTCAACTGTACTGACAGGCTTACTGCCATCATTCAATGTATTTTGAATGATACGTATTTTATCAGGTTTCATTTAACTATCAATATTTTTCTTTCATTTATACAACTTTTGTTAGTTATTTATTAGAAAAAACTATTGTTTTACTTCATAAATTTATTAATAACTTCAAAGTTTTTCTAAAATTAGATAACGACTCAGATTATCCATACAAACAATATAGAATTATTCTAAAAATAGAAAACGATTCAGATTATCCATACAAAT
>NW_001855474.1:0-1294 GCF_000209125.1 Entamoeba dispar SAW760
ATATTTGTTGTTTAACTTGATAAGATATTGGAAATATATCTTTCTTTATAGGATGATTTAAAATACATTTAAATCCATTCATATTAATTTGTTCAATAAGAATATCTATTGTTGCAGTTGTTGGAAATAAGAAATTTGGATAAATAAGAAATACATGTGTTTGTGTTTTAAAATGAATTTGATAGAATCGTTTGTTTGTAGTTGAATTAATTATTTTAGTATTTAAAATTTCAATTAATTCAATATGTTCTACTTTTAAAATATATTCAAATTCTCCTAAATTTTCTGTTGAATTTGTTTGTAAATTTAATGTTGGTATGTATTTTAATGTAATAATCCCATCAATTGAACATAACTCTAATTTCCCTTCAATTAAATAATCATTATTCATAATACAAATATTTGAAAACATAAATAATGTTTTTTCTAATGGAGGTGTTGTTGTTGTAGAATATGAGTTTTTAAATATTATTTTACTTAATTTTGATTCTCCTTTGTAACTATTTGATAAGGTTTTCATTTTAACTGAAATTGTTTTGATTTTATTTTTATAAAGTTCTTTTTTTTTTCAAATTTCAATGAATTCTTTGAACAGATAGATTGAAAATTCATTCTCAATAAATAATACTTTTGTTGTCTTAAAGAAAAAAAAAATCAATTTAATTACACAATCAAATATTTTCTTCAACAACTTCAAAATAAAAAAAAACCATTTTGTCAGTTATATTGGTTGTTATTTTATTCCAGAATACAACTACTGTTTATAAAACAACTTCTTCAGAATATCATTAAAACTGATGGATTCTTTCATAAAACATATTATACTCAATTCAATAGAATATATACAGAATTCTTCTTAATACAAAACACTCAAAAAAAAAACAATATATCTTCCTATGAAAATAAGATAATTGAATAATAAATAAAATGGAAGAAAACAATGAATAAAATAAATTTATGACATTAGAATCATATAAATATTAGATACTTAGATTTACCAAAAAATATATTAATTGAATAATTTAATATTAATGTGTTCAATAAAAAGAAATGTTACTTTAAAAGTAATTGAATACTATTGATCTACTTAAAATTATCTTCAACATTGATAAATTCATTAAAAATAAAATCTGTTAACTAGGTAATTCATATTTATTATAAAGATTATAAAAGAGCTTTTAAATAGATAACTAATTCATTTATATTTAATACATTATCATTATATAACAAATAATATTTAATAATGTTAATATTAATTAAAAAGAACAATTAAAAAATAAAGAAGAAAAAAAAA
>NW_001855473.1:0-33874 GCF_000209125.1 Entamoeba dispar SAW760
TATTTTTATTTTTATTTGTATAACATTTATATGTTGGTTGTTGTTGATTATCTGTATTTTGAGTAAGATATGAATTAATAGGAATAACTTTACTACCTTCAAATTTACATTCTTTATTATAATTTAAGAAATGTTCAGGAATTGTGTTTTTATTATCAGTTAATGTTACTTTAAATGACTTAAATATAAATTCATTTCCACTTGTAAATGAAATTGTATTTGTTGTAAAATCAACACTACTACAACTAATCTTACCTGTTCCAAATGTTGTTAATTCTGAAATGATAATACTATTTCCAGTAACTGTTAGATCCCCACTTGTAGTAAGTGTTTTTGCTTTAATATCTCCTGAAATAATCATTGAATTTAAAATAACTGGTGTATCCGTATCAATTCCATTACAATTACCATATACTGTAAGTGTTTTGTCTTTATTATTGTCTTTAGCTATATTCTCAATTTTAACATTATCAACATTAAGAATAAGATTTTTTGTTTGTCCAGTAAGATGAATAGTAGATCCTCCTTCATATGTTGATTTAATAGCATAATTGATTGTTTCAGATGTTACACTTGAGTCTGTTTCTAATTCAATATAACAATCAGATGTTTTGCATTCTATCAATTCATGTTCATAACCAAGTTTCAATTTATTTGAATTGTTATTTGAATTAGTAATGATAATCTTTGTTGGTAACTTTTTAGAATTACATTCATCTTCTTTATCTGTACATATAGAATAATAGTCATGATATAATAAACATATTGTTTTACTTTCTTCGTCACTTAATTTTGAAGTAAATAACATATTTCCATCACATGAAACAATATTATTATCAGTAAATGTAATATGATTAGTTAATCCATCAAGTAATAGTGCTGAAACATCTGGATGAAATGATGAATCAATGTTAAAATTAGTTAATTTAAGAGAATATTGATTTCCATTATTAATTATTGAAAGTAAAGTTGATTTCACTTTCATAGTTTCAATAGTAATTTCAACTGATTTTTCTTTTGTGTTTTCTTTCGTAATAGTAATTATTCTATCTTTATCTCCATACTCAAACTCTTTTAGTTTCAATTCAAAACTAGTACTAATACTCTTATCTACTGAATATGCACTAAATGAACCAGTTGTTATCAATGGTAATTTAGATATAACTTTATTCACAGTTCCTCCAATATAAATAGATGTTACTCCACTAGCTCCATTCAATGAAATTGTGTTTGTATTTGAATTATCTTGAATATTTGTTATTTTAGTGACATCTTTAATATCAATAGTATTTGAATTTGACTCAATTATTAACTTTTCTTTTAATTCATTTCTTCCTTTTAACGTAACTGAATTAGTTGTTGATGGAATATTATAAACACAAATAGTATTACTATTGCCGTTACCAAGTGAACATGGACATTCTACAGCAGTGAATTGTTCATCAAATAAATTACTTTCTTTTTTATCAATTGAACATACAATTGTAGTATTCATTTCTCCTGATTTCATCACTCTAACAACTTGTCCTTTATCAGTAGAAATTACTGATTTAGTAAGTGAAGTAGTTTGTTCACTAATCGTAATTGAGTTAAGAGAATCACTTGCAATGAAATCACAATAATTTAGTTCTGTATTATCACAACTTCCAGTAATACTCTGAACATTGATTTTGCTATTTTTTAATATAATATAACGAGAAGATGAAACTGAAACTGAAGGAAATGAAACAGTAGAAGAAGTTGCAGTAAACACTTTTTTATTATCAGAAGATGTTTTGAGATTATTGCTGATAAGAGATGAAGCTAATTTCAGTGCATTTTTATCTTCTTCATAAGTAACTGTACCTATTACTGTCAGTTTCATATTAGTTGGATTTAAATCTCCTATTTTCATTGTTTGTAATGTTAATTCAGGACTTTCTTTTGTTTGACCCGTTATTTCAATATTATTACCAGAATCTGTTAATGACTTAAATGACAGAGATTCTTCAAGTGTATATTTTTGTCCTGTTGTTAAAGTTAGTGTATATTCTTTGAGATCATCAAATTCTTGACAATCAAGTTCATTAAAATTTGACTTTGTTATTGATTTTGTATTATCTTTTAATGAACAAGCACATGTATTCACAGTTCCAATACGATAGTACGTACCACATTTATATGATGATACTCCATCAATCTTGACATTTTCATCTGATTGTGTTGTATAAACACATGCTGAATTAGAATTACATTTACCAGAAACTTGAGTGACTTTAATAAATGAAACAGTAACAGAATTATCCATCTCTACTGACACACTTTGTTGTTTTGAATCATCTCCTTGTCCACTAGCCTTAATAACATCTTTTTCTTGTTTTGTATCATCTTCTTTAACAGTTACACTAACATCTTTTTGTTGTTTTAATTTTAGCGAATTGATACTTTTTGATAAAGTTATTGTACACTCTTTTGTTGGTTGAACAGAGTTCCAATTCTTATCGATGGTAAGTTTAGAACCAGAAGAACAGTCATCAACAAGACTCATTTTCGAATAATCAGTAATAGAGTCACAATCAATTTCTGAGTACTTACTGTTTGTTCTTGTACAAATACATTTGTCAGATTCTGAATGATCATTTATTACACTCTATAATATTCACATTATTACTTGAAAGATCTAAATGAATACTATTCTACTCTTTAACATATTAAAGATTCTATTATTCTTTTCTGTTGTATCAATATTTTCAACTTTTATATTTGTTTCAATGATAAATGGACAATTATTGATAATTTAAGAGTCTTAATTGTTCTTGCTCCTATTAATGTATGTTTTGTACATGAATCAATTTTAAAAACTATAGATATTGATTTTATCTTCAAAGATTAACTATAATTTCATCATTTGTTAATATAATATCAAATAAAACTGAATTGTAATCATCTTCAACTGTAAAATCATCTGAATTGATTAAACAATCTTTAAACTTGTAAGAACAAATAAAAATGAAGAATGTATTACTAATAATCATATAATATCAACTATGTATAAGTTTAACTTCTTTAGTTATCATAAAGACGTTTAAGAATAAATGCACCAACAAAAAAACTGTTTAAAATTATACAATCTTCTTGTTTCTTTGATTCTCTTTCTCTTTACTTTTCCTATTGTTATTACTTATTTCATTATGTTCTTTCTAAACCTTTTTTAATCTTTTTTCGTTTCAGTATTTGTTTCTAAAAAATAGAATCATAATCAGACTGAATCTCACTTAATTTTTTTAGAAATACATACTTGTTATTATATTTAATTAATGGAGTCTGGTTTATTATAATGTTTTGAATCAAATTAAGATTATTCCCTTTATAGAATATTTATAAGTTAGATAATATTTTCTTTGATTTCTAAATACAAAGGTAGACTTGAAAACAGTCAATAATTCTTTAATGTCTTTAAATAACAAAATAACAAATAATAATAGGAAAATTGAATATAAAGTAAATAATATCAAAATAAAATTGAGTGTAAGCTAAATAAATTGAAATATGGAAGTATTTAAAATAAAAACAAAGAAAATCAAATGAAAAATAACAAATAAGTATAAACAATAACTGTAAATAAAATTATAATGTTATTATGAAATATTAAGTGAAATATTAATGATTATTGTTAATATTTTCAATTTAAAGTATATAATGAAAAGATATAGTTCATTCCAAATAATTAATAACAATATTTATAGAATAAAAGAAGTATATATTTATAAATGAAATAATTTAAAATTACAAATAATATAAAAGATAATAACACTGAAGACTGAATTAAATAATCTCATTGTTCTTTTATTTAATATTTCATTTAAGTTGAATAAATAAACAATAAAGTTAGTAAAATATATTGATAATTAATTTATGGTCCAAGTATTAATAAATGATAATAACATTATTTTATTTACATAAAAATAAATTAATATCGAAATAGAGGACCTTAAACTGGAGTTGTTTAAATACAAGTTTATTACTTCAAAAGAATCTTCCTTCAAAGAGATATTAAAAACATTACAAAAAATAATAAAAAAATGAAAAAAATGAAAAATTTAAAAGTAAAATAAAACTGAAAAAAAAACTTAAAGAACTTAATATAAAAAATGGTTCAAATAACATGTCTTTTAGCTGTAATTTTCTGTTTTAGTTATTGTTATGGAATAAACAACCAATGTAGTTCAGCTACAAATGTTGATTTGACAAACAGTGAACAATTTATGGTAACAGAAGATACAACTCATGCCAGTGATTCAATTTATAAAGTAGGAAGAAAAACATATAAAAGTAAAGGGAAGTGGTACCGTGTTCATACAGCTGGATTAGGTAATAATATAGAAATAGATACATGTTTATCTGGAATAACAAATTATGATTCAAAAATTGCAGTTTTTGGACAATGTGTTAATGGTATGGCAAGTCAATTATTATCAACAAATGATGATAGTGTAAAAGGATGTGGATCTGCTGCACGACTTATTTTTAATGATAAACGTAAAACTAGTTTTTATGTATTTATTACTGGAGCAACAGAAAATGATGTTGGTGTATTTGGGCTCAGAATTATTAAAAACCCTTCATTCAGTAATAAACAATGTTCTCATGCTGCTGATATTACTGAATATCCTTCATTTAGAGAAGGAACAACAACTGGATTAGCACCAAATTTCCATGAATTATCTGGCTTATTTTATGTTCTTAAAGGAACAGGAGATAAAATTCATATTGGAACATGTCACCGAGCCACAACAGCTGATACTGTTATAAATGTATTTGATAATTGTGATTCAATGAATCCAATTCCTACAAAAATGACTGCATGTGAAGACGGTAATATGGGATCTAAAATTCATCTTGATACTATACCTGGTAAGACTTATTATATTCATGTGGCCTCATCACCAAATAAAAGAGGAATGTTTATAGTAACATTTGACATTGAAAGTTCATTTGGACCACAAACATGTGACAAAGCACTTGCTATTACTTCTTTACCATTTGCACATACTACCAAATTAACAGGAACAACTCAAAGTATGTCATGTGGAAGTTCAGTAGAAAAAGTTGGTTCATGGTATTCTATTGTAGGAGACGGATATGACTATTTAATGTATACATGTAATAGTATGAATGGACCACAAGATGGAACAATGATAGAAATATTTGAAAGTTGTACATCTAATAGTAAATGTGAAATGAATAATAATGGATGTGGATTGCATGGTAAAATTAGTAAAAAATTAGAATTAGGAAAGAATTATTTCATTAAAGTAAGTTGTTCTAATCCACATAACCAATGTAGAGTTACATTAAATGTTGATAAAATTAATCCACAAGGAACAGTTAATAGTTGTATTTTTTCTAAATTAGTTAGTATTACAAATAAAGATGATTCATTTACTGATGCATTTGATTTACATACTTCAAGAACATCACAAACTCATTGTGGTGGTGATTCTCAAAAGAAAGGTATTTGGTATAAAGTTGTAAATGATTATAAATATGCTTTTCCTTTATTTATTCAAGCAAATGTTCTTTTAGCATCTTCTACTAAACACACAGCTGAAATTCAAATGTATAGAACATGTTCTTTAGAATGTGAAGAAAGACAATATTCAGTTCATCATGTTTTACTTAAACCAAAAGAAACAATAATGTTCTTTATTACTACAACAGAAGAAGAAGGTCAAGTATCAGTGTTTATGAGAAGAGACTATCATATTAATCATGACACTTGTAAAACAGCTTTAGAATTTAATGCTCCATTTACTTTAGTTGAATATAAACCAAACACTGGAAAAACTACTACTCCAATATGTGCTAAAGATATTGTTGGAAGACACACTGGTATTTATTATTATTTCCAAAGTCCTGTAACAGATACAATGGTTGTAGAAACTTGTGGTCTCGAAACTCAATTTGACACATACGTTGAAGTATTCCAAGGATGTGGCAATGATGCTAGTTGTGTATTAGCTAACGATGATTCTCCAGAGTGTGGTAGTTCTGCTTCATATGTAAAATTTGAGGCACAACAAGGAGCAGAATATTATATTTATGTCTCTGAATCTAGTAAAGCAGTAGACACAGAAGGTACATTTAGACTTAATGTTTATACACTCAATCCACCATCTCATTCAACTTGTCAAAAAGCAGAACTATTAACTCCTGGATTAACACAATACGCACTTACTAAATATGCTTATGAATCTGTTAGTAATTGTGAACCAAATGTAAGACATGACATGCAATCCTTGTTATATGGAGTTATTGGAAAAAAACAAAAATCAACTAATCATTTAAGAGGAGTTTGGTATACATACTCTGCATCAGTTAAAGGAAAATTACATATTAATACTTGTAACGCTGCTACTTCAGTAAGAACAAGAATGGGTGTTTATAAAAATTGTAATGCTGTTAATGGTATTAATATTCCTGATCAGTGCATAATAGAGCATACAGTCTCTTATCAGTCTTGTTCAACAAGAGGAACTTATGTTAGTGTTGATTTAAATCCAGGTGAAACAGTTTACATTTTTGTTGGTGGTGAAACTGAAAAAGATGTTGGATTTGTTGCTGTTGATTCAGAATTCCAAACAGAAGCACCTGAATATGTTCCAGTCATATACACTCCAAGGGTTGGGCCAAAAAGATTAAAAGAAAAAAGAACACTATGGTATGTGTGGGCCCTTTGGTGGTTTATTTATGCAGTTGTTTGTGTTGCTACTTTTACAGTATTAAAACTTTTTATTAAGAAGGATGATTTATTGAGATATCATGAACTTTAAATTCATTACTTGTTAGGCTCTTTGTTTAAGTATTTTTTATTTATTTGTTATAGAAATAATAACATTATTAAATTATCTGTTTATCAGTTCAATTTATATTCTCTTGTTTCTTTTCTTCGTCTTCTTTTTGTACTGTTTGTGCTTCTTTATTCTTTTCTTTCTTAAGTTCTTGAAACTCTTCAATTGGCACTTCTTCAACAATTTCATCGTCTCGGAATAACTTTTCTCCACAAAGACTTTCAGCTTCATTAATAATAATGTCAACGTCACTATTAATTCCAATAGTTCCATCAGAACAAATCAACACTCCATTGTTATTTTGCACTTCTTTCCATTGTCTTAATTCTAATGAATACTTAATCATAAAAACACACTTTTCTTTGTACTCACTAAAAATCTTTTCTAAAGCTTGTTCAAGAACATGTTCTTCTCCATCAATATATTCTACGCTAAGTGCGATTGTTGTCATATCTTCTATTCTTGACACAATTCCTTGAATACTTTTTTGAGAAATTCCTGGAAGTGCAAAATATCCTCTTCTTTCAAACGGAAGTTCTTCAGTAGTAAATGCTTGAAGATAATTTACTTTTCTTGACTCAATACCTTTTTCAAAAAAGGCATTTTTGATTAAATTTTTTGATCTAACAGTAAACTGAGTCATTCCTGTTCTTCCTACTGGGCTTGAACATTGAATATGGTATTCTTCATCTTTTTTAGTGATTTCATTAAATGGATGACAACACAAAAACACTCCTCCAACAACACTTGAACTTCTACTGAATCCTTGTGCAACATCACCAAATCCATATCGACATAAAATAAATGGAGAAGTACCATATTTACCTAATGAATTAGCATACTTTTGAAGTCTCGTTAAAATTTCTAATGGATTATCCATATCATTATCTGATGACATACAAATTCCATAAATTACCATGTCTTGACATAATTGAGATAATTTAATTGAATTCATATATTTTCTAAGACTTCCAAATGAAGAAATCCCTTTATATAATTGAGTTTCTTCAGGTATTAATTTTCTTTCAGTATAAATATCATTTAAAAATCTCATTAATTGTCTTTTCTCAATAAGAGTTAAATCATTACATGTAAAAAGTGCATTTTTTGAATCTGGTACCTATCAAATAATTATCAAATGTAACATTAAAGAATTATTAAACAAAAACAAACTCTCATTATCTTATCTTTCGTATATAAATATACTGCATCTACTGAAAGAAATTCCATATACTTATGAATCTCTGCTTCAGCAATTATATTTATCAAAGACCCATTAGCATAAAATAGTTGTGGAGTTAAATCAATACTAATAGACCTTTGTAGTGCTAAGTCTTTTAGTGGAATTTCAATAGAATAAGATGTAGTTAAATCTTTAATATTATTTTCTAATTCTCTGTAATTGATATAAGTGGAATGAACACCATACAATTGATGAGGGTCAATCACAACAACACTCTTGTGTTGGTGAGATAAAGAAGCAGCAACAATAGACTCAGTTACACCTGTTCCGATAATGGCATAGTCATAAACAGTGGTTTTGAATTCATCATAAGGACTAGACATGTTTTAATCTTTATGAAACCCAATTTAGTGTTTTTGAGATGAGCAAAAAGCTTTTCTTTTTAAATTCATTTCAGTATTTTAGTGATAGGCTTTTTAATCAAAATGAGATCAGAGAAACGTGTCAATATGATATAGTAAAGGTATATTTAAATAAAAAAGTAGTGAATATTACCTGAATGATCAAAAAATACCAAAATAATAAAAAGAATAAAAGAGGAATGAAAAAAAGAAGACCAAAAAAAATCAAACATACTAAACCCTTGTTATCAAATTAAATTTAGAGTCTTCTTCCTCTTCTTCCTCCCTTTCTCTTAGTGCAATCAGTTGGGATTGGGGTAACATCTTCAATTCTTCCAATTTTCATATTAGCACGAGCAAGAGCTCTGAGAGCAGCTTGAGCTCCTGGTCCTGGGGTCTTGCTATAGACTCCTCCTTCTCCTCTCATCTTAATGTGGAGAGAAGTAACTCCAAGGTCTTTGCATCTTTTAGCTACATCTTGAGCAGCAGTCATAGCAGCATATGGAGAGGATTCATCTCTATCAGCTTTGACTCTCATACCACCAGTAATTCTAATGATGGTTTCTTTTCCTGAAATATCAGTGACATGGACGAAAGTATCGTTGAAGGTAGCATAGATATGGGCTACACCGAAGGCGTCTTTAGTTGAACCTGGAATAACTTCTGGAACGTTTGTCTTTGCGGCTACTTTCTTTGACTAAAAAGATTAGTATTTAGTTAAAACAACTTCATTTGTTAAAAATATAAATGAAATGTGTAGTGTAACAAACCATGCCAATGGGTTTATTTAAGAACTCGATTTAATTAGTTCAAAAGGGCTAGTAAACTATAGTTTTTTTTTAATTAATAATTAGGTTTTACTAAACCTTTTTTCTTTTTTTTTAACAAATTAATTATAAAATGATATATATAACGATAATCTGTTTTTTATAAAAAGAAGTAAATTATATTGTTATTGATATTTACTTGTTTTGAGACAAGTGTATTATAATTATTGTTAGTTTCTTCATCACCCATTGTACTATCAAATTATTGTATTAATGTATTTGGTTACGTTTTATATTATCAAAATTATCATCATTGTATAAGTACTATTATTATCTTTCATTTATTTTGTACTATTCTATTGTTATTACGTTCATTATTATTTTCTATTTCTTTTAATTTTTAAAATGATGATTTATGATTAAACCAAACAATAATTGTCATTAGTAGAATAATTTCTACATATCTCCACTTTAAATTTCTTATTTTTTGTATTATTTATATTTATTAATTTATTTAAATAGCTAGTTGTTATATTTTCCTTTTGTATATTAGTTATATCGTTATGTATGTCTTTTTTGTTTCTCATATTCTAATGCATATTATTTTATATATAAATTTAATGTCATCTAATGTTAATAAATCATTATTATAAATAAATCAGATTTAACTATCTGGATGTTACACAATAAGTTGTTATTGTAAATTTATTTTTCTATTTCTTTATATTATTTCCTGCCTATAGATTTAAATATTTCTTCATATTATGAATATTTTAATTTATATCTTTTTCATTATTTATATACTAATAATGAATATGGCATAGACGCTTATTATTTGTACATCATTTTCATTATTTTTTATTACAAGTTTTTTATGATAAAATAACGTCATTATGATTTATTTGATTTAACCATTTTGTCTATTCAAACAATTTCTTTTTTACTTTTATAAGACTTTGTTGTATTTTAAAAGTAAAAATAATATTCTTTAAGTTATTAGTTAACAAGAGTTTCAGTAAATTTAACTCTAAAATACTAAGAAATTGTATAAACTAAAGAGTGTAAATGGTTGTAATAGAAAATGAAAGATTTTATTGTTTTTTCTTTTAAAAGATCAGAGTTTAATATCAGTTAAAAAGAAGGATATTGAATACTTTTCTTAAGATGAGGATATTTTATTTATGAGTTAGAACAATATTATCTATATATTTGTATTATTTTGAGTATTGGTAGTTCAATGGAAAGGAGTAATAATGATAGAATAGAATTTATCAAAAATTATAAATAGCAAAGAATAACAGATAGTTTTAACATAAAAAATTATAAATGAAGAAGATAGTACTACAAATGATTATTTAGTATAACTTTTTATCTCAAGATATGTTTAATGAACTAAATAGAAGAATCTAAAAATTATTAATTCTTAATATGTTGAGAAATCTTTATATAAATGATACCTTATAATATATTTAATTATTTTCATTAACCAAGAATAATATATTATACCAAATCAATAATTATATGATTTCATTTTGATTACTTTTGATTCTTTCTATATTTGGAATAACATAAAAAATAATAAAATGGTTTTTAGAAAAGAAGAAAAATAAAATGAGCTAAAAAAGAAAGAAATAATAGATCTATTCTTTTTTTTATTTAAATGAGTGTTTCATATGAAGAAATTCTCAAACAAATTGAAGAAGTAGAAAGTAGTATAGATAGAGTTGAGGTTAGAATAACAGAATTAACAGAAGAGGTAAGGGTTTGTGGATAATTGTGTTATAAAGAATTAATAAGAAGAAATAATGATTTAAAAAAATAGAAGTTACAAGGAACAACACAAGATAAAGGACTCAGTTGTTCAGTTCAAAATGAAATTATTACAACTGAAAGAAATAATTTTGAAATTCTTTGTAAAACTGTAGAACAAGTTAAACAATTAGAATCAGTAACTCAAACAACATTTAAATCAGCAACAGAAAATATTGAATTATCTCTTGAAAAAAATCAAGAACAAACAACAGGAGAAATTAACACCATTAGAGATGATATTTCATTAACAGCAAAAATTGTAGATTCATTAGTAGAATTACATGATGAAGTTTGATATTAAATTTTTTAGTATAAGAAATGAATTTAAAATAGATGTTTAATAACTTAGATTGAATCTAATCTCTCTTTAAGTCAAATTAGACAATTTTCAATGAAAAATTATTTACCTAAAATATCTCAAATTGCTGAAATTATGCAACATAATACAATTTATATTTTATCAGAGTTTTGGATGTGTGGATTAATTCAATATGAAACTCCTATTCTTTGTTTTTGGAATAATGATAAAACATTGGCAATTCATTTGTTTTCATCACATTGTCTTGTCTATCAAAATAATCAAGAATTTAAATTCGATATTTCAAAAGGAATTCTCTCTCGTGTTGAACGTAATCCTCATTTAAAATGGAAAGATGTAAATGATTTTGTTCATAAAGAAACACATAATAAAGATGTATACACTCCAATGGGTAAATCTAAATTTTCATTTATTGTAAGTACAGATAATATTTTAATTAGATATGATAGTGGAGATATGATAGCAATTGATAGTCTTGGAGAATGTATTTTTATTGATGGTAAATTAATAACAATCTAATTTACTTGTTTATTTTAATCTAATTTCTTTTCATTATCAATTCTTCTTTAACTAAATTATCTTTATTTCGTTATATATAACATTAATAAACTAATTGAACTTAAAAATAAGAAAACGAAATTTGTAATCTGAAAAAGTAATTTTCAGAAATTAGAAGAATGAAGACAATAACAATTTCTGTTGGGCTTTGTGGAGATTCAGGTGTTGGTAAAACAGGAATTTTCAAACGATATATTACTGGACAATATACAGGAACAGAAAAAGCATCTGTATCTTGTGATGTCAGTTGTAAAAAATTGAATATTGAAGGAGAAGCATATAATTTACAATTATGGGATACTGCTGGACAGGAAGTGTTTAGATCAATTACTGCATCATATTTTAGAAATAGACATGTTATGTGTTTTTGTTTTGATATTACTAAAAAGGCATCATTTTCTTCTATCTCAGGATGGCTTAGAGAATTTCAACAAAACAAAAATTCTAGTTTTAATACTAAACTTATTCTTGTTGGTTGTAAATCAGATTTAGAAGGAAATAGACAAATTACAACTAGTGAAGCTGAACAATTTGCTCAAGAAAATAAAATGTCTTATTATGAATGTTCAGCTAAAACGTTTGTATTTTTTTTATATTTTTGAATGATTTTCTTTTTATAATATTTATTATTATTATCATTTTATTTTTTCTATTGTTATTAATAAAGTATTAGTATAACAATTAATAAAAAATATATATAATTAATAACCTAGTAATATTGGTATTGATCAATTGTTTAATCATGCTATTTCATTAGTTAGAAATGGTGAAATACCACTGGACCAACTCTCAACAAGAAGAAATACTGTTGCAAATACTATTAATGAAAATCAACCAAGATCTACTGTAAACAATATTACACGTACTGCATTTTATCAAAAACCATCTCAATCACAACAACTTGATACTTCTCAATCAGTTAATTTAAATCAACCACCAACATCTCAGTCTCAATTCTCATCATGTTGTTAACATTTTTTATTTAATTTGTTCTTTTGCTTTGAATTTTTTATTTTTATTATAACAAAATTAATAAAAGATATATTGATATTGAAGATAAAAAACCCTGTTTTGGTATTAAAAATCAAATTCAATCATTTATGTTCTTCTTCAGTTTTCACAGGATTTGTTCTATTTCTTCTCACAATTTCATCTACATCAACACCAGTTGATTCTTTTAAATTCTTTAATATTTCATCTAAGCGATGTCTACGTAATCCTTCAGTCAATTCTTTTCTTGCCTTTTTGTTCTTTTGAACTCTTTTTGAATTAGCAGCCTTTCTCTTTGCCATAATTAATGAAATGGAATTTATGAGATGATCTTAAAAAATCTGGTTATTTTGAAAAAAGAAAACATGACTGAAACCACTGAGTCATCAGTCGTTAATTCGACTAGACAAGATTTTGACTCTTTTAAAGAACATATAGAAATCCAATTAAAACAACTTGAAGATGAAGCACTTACAACAGAAAAAGAAACTGAGATTGTATTACAACAAAATGCTAAAACTAATTCTAACTCACAATTTTTATTAGCTGAAATTAATGAATTTGGAAAAGAAATGGAACAATTAAAACAAGCAATGTCTGATGCACAAAAATAATTTTATTTTAATTCATTAATCATTGAAATATTTCAATTATCTTTTCATATTATAAATCATCTCGAATTTTATTAAATTGTGCATCAAAATATGAAATAACTTTCACTATTTTAATGTCAAATTTAAGAATAGAATTAACTGGAATTATTCCTACTTCTCTACTTCCATATCCAAGATGTGGTGGAATTATTAATGTTAATTCATCATTTTCACATTTACCTAATAACCCTTGTTCCCATCCAGGAATAACTTGTCGTATTCCAATTTGAAAAGTAAATGGTTCATCTTTAATAGTAGTTGTATCAAAAAGAATTCCATCTTGTAAAGTTCCATTATAATGAACACTTACATAATCTCCATATTCAATGTGATGTTCACATTGTTCTTGTTTCTTCTAATTAGTTTTCTTTTTTTTTATGATGAAATATACAAACTTTTACAATAATTTCTAATTTTTCTATTCCATTTTCTACTTTTCTAATAGTTTTGAGTGCATCTTCATCACTTATATGATAAAAACGATTTGCATATGACAAAGTAAAGAAAAGAACAATAATGATGAGTTTCATTTGAAATTATTTTAGTTTTTTTCTAGAAAAAATAAAAATCTGAAAAAGATATATTAAAACGAAGTGTCATGACATTATTTAAATTAGAATATATGAATGATATTAGAATTGTTGAACTTCAAAATCTTACTATAGCTTCTCTCTATGATGCATTTACAAAAAAATTTAATTTAAAAGATATTAGATTAAGACCACGTTATTTGATGAAGTTTCTTGATACAGATGGAGATTGGGTAACATTAATTGATGATACTGATATTCTTTTAGCAATGAAACAAATGAAGAATATTACTTTAAGATTAAAACTTGTTGGTTTGTTTTTATTTTTAATTTATTAAAATATTCAATAATTAATTTGTATCCATTCATTTATTCATAATTAGACAGTTATCAAACAGCTACTAGTTCAGTGAATGAAGAATGGGACTTAAGACCATTATTCTCTCAATTAATTAATTCTCCTTCTATCCAAAACAGTATTTCAAAAATGGTTGAAAATATTCTTCAAACATCAGATCAAGTGGTTGAAGTTAGAACTAAACCTGAACTAGTTAAAATGCCATCAAATTATAATACTTCACAAAATGAAATAGAAAATCTTCCAGTATTAGATGATGAAGGTTTGTTTTATTATTTTGAAATAAAAGATGTATTAATTTTTATAGTTGTTGAAGTAGTTGATTAATTTAAGTCTTCTTTTCTTCTAATTAAATTTTTATATTTTTATTAAATGAAAAGCAAGTTGTTTTATGGTCATATAAGTGGATGATTAGAAAAGAATGAATATTGAATTCTACGATATAAGTAATGAATACTTCTGATTGGATGAAATGCAATTCTACAATCCAGTTAAAACCAATTACTAAGATTGGAATGGTTGGAAGCCATGATAGTGGAACATCCACTATTTTACCACAATACGGAATTACTCCTTTTACAATATTTCCTAAGAAACATCGTTCATTCATGAAACGATGGTCAAAAACTCAACAACTTGGAATTAAAGATCAGTGCATTGCTGGAATTAGATACTTTGATTTCAGAGTTGTTTATAATCACAAACTGAAGAACTTTTATTTACTCCATGGTTTATATTGTCAATTACTTGAAACAGCCCTTCAGGATATTACTTTTTTTCTCACAGAACATGATGGTGAAGTTATTATCATAGACATTAATCATTTATATCAAATTAAGTCTTTGAATAATTTTCAGTCCCTTTGTCTATTGATAGAAAAATGTTGTTCTAAACATCTTGTCCTTAATGACTATAACAAATTCATTATCCCTTTGTCTATTGATAGAAAAATGTTGTTCTAAACATCTTGTCCTTAATGACTATAACAAATTCATTATCCCTTTGTCACAACTCGTTCATATCAAACAACGTTTGTTTGTGTTCTGCTTAAATCCTTTTAGACAAAAACTTCCTCTTTATCTCTTTCCACAAGATCAGATTGATTCAATTTGGCCAAACAAGAATGAAACACAAAGAATGTTAAACAAACTTGATTATAACTCTAAGCTTTATCAAAATAACCCAAAACTAACAATAATTCAAGCGGTTGTTACTCCATCTATAAAAAGTATTAGAAAGAGTTATTATACAAAGAAGTATCCAAACTCAACTATTAAAATTGCTGAAAAAACAAATCCATTAGTACTTAAATGGCTTCAGACATCATCAACATTTGTAAACATACTTCTTATTGACAATGTTAAAATGAATGACGAAATCATTCATTTTATGATTACAAGGAATAATTTCATTGAAAAATATTAATTAAATTTTTGTTTCTTTACATGTTCATTGTTTGTTTCAAGTCTACAATAAAATTTAATTATATTAAAGAAATAAGAATGCCAGTAAATATCATCTCTATGTGTTTTCCCATATATTATTTACTTACTTTTTCATTATTCTTCAAGAAAAATGGACCAATAAATTTAATATTTTTAAAATAGAATAGGTAAATCCAAAATATTTTGTATTATTAAAATTCGAAATAAATCTAATGAAATATTTATTTTTAGTCAACATAATATTAATTGATTTATTATAAAATGTTTTCATAACTCTATGAATTACAATAATTTTATTTTCATACTACGAAATTTTAATACTATTACTTAGAAGTTAATAAATATACATTATTGTTTTATGTTAATCATTTTAATTACTAACAATTAGTAAGAAAATAAAATTATGATTAATTTCTGGGTAACTTTTCTTTGTCATTGTTGAATTATTTATTTTGTTATAAACTTCTTTAGTAAATTGGTTAATTTGTATTTATTAATCATTTTATGGCAATGTTTATTGATATTATTTTATAATTGAATAATTCTCTTAATGTTCTCTTGTAATGAAAATATTTGTTTTATTAAAGAATAACTGTGAAGTGTTTTCTTTTTACTAATATAATATCATTATATAGTTCCTTGTGTATTTTTTTTGTTAACAATATGTGCTCTTATTATAAAATTATTTTCTCTTCTTGTTAAGGTATTTTTAATACTTAATACTTTCCTTCATTAAACTGCATTATTTATTAATTGTCTTATAATTATCCTATTATTTCTTGACCATTTCTTTATTATTATTATTTTGTATATGCTTTTATATATATATATAATATTAATACTTTGATTAGAATTATATCATAATAGAATTATATTTGATATAGTTATATTTTTTTTCAATACGCTTGTTCTTATGACATAGAGTATTAATTCTTCTTATACCTGCTTATCAATTTTTTTTATTCTTTTAATTGAATGTATTTGTTTATTTTTTTATCTTAATAAATTACCACCATTTTGAATATATTTTCTTTCTGATGAAGTGATTTCCACTTATCTTAGAATATTATTAACGTTTTATTGTTTTCAATTTGTTACACTAATATGTATTTATTTTATATTCGAATTATTTATTACTGTTTATAATTCATTCATTTGAAACAAACAATAACTGAATACTCTCTTACTCTCTTTAAAAGATTACCAACTATTTATGGTATTATTTCGAATATTAGTTGTTTGAATAAATTGATGATTAACTCTTTTTTTTAAATTTTAAACAAATTCTCCTTAAAACTTTTTGAGTTTCTTATTATATAATTATTTTTGTTATTCTAAAGTACAATAATATTATCTTGTTTTTTTATCTAATTTTCATATTATCATTATAACACGTTATGATAGTTCATCTATTTCTCTTCTTTAGTTTTGTTATACATTTTCAACCCTTTATAAATTCATAGAATATAACATTTGATATAATAAAAAGTAGTGACGAGAATCATCGTATAAAGAATACCATTTTATTTATTTTTTAATATTTTGTGTCAAGTGAGTATAAAAATAAAGTTACATTAAAAGAGTTATTAATAATGATAAATTATTTCAAAGATATTGTTAGAATTATAATACAAAGTATGAATGATAAAAATATATAGGAAAACATAATTTTTTGAATTTTTTCAAGATGAAGAAGTCCAACAAATTTATATTGAATAATTCAAAAATCAATAGAATGATGGAGGGCTTATAGTTTTTTATCTTGAAGATATTCTCATAATTTATGAATTGATAAAAAAAAAGAATTTTTGTGTACTTGTTTGCATGAAAGTATTATTAAATATAATTTAGAATTATGTGTATTATTATAATGATCATCATGAATTAAACAGAAATTCTTATGTCTTCTAATAGAAAAGAACAGTCTTCATTATTAATTTAGATAATAAAATGTTTTAAGTAGAAGTGTTGGCTAACAGTAATTGAAGAAAATCACCATGTTTACACAATAGATAGAATCCAAATATTCTTTGTTCTAAAGTATAGTTGAAAATAATTTGATATAATAAGTATTACAATATCGAAATATAAAAATCTGTTGATTTTTCTTATAAAGAATGTAAAATAAGAAACCTCTTTTAATTAATTTCAGCTGTTCAAACTAATGAGTAAAGAGAAAATCAATCAATTAATAAACAACAATCAAAGATAATACGGAACATCAGACTCACCATATTGCTTAGCAAGATAATACCGTTGAGTTGATGTAAAAGCTTGAAACTGTTCTTTTAACTTATTGTTTAAAATATTTTCATACTCTTCTCTAATACGTTGTTCATTGATTCTAATTGCTGTAAGGACTATGCTTTGAGTTTCTTCAGCTGTGAAAGATGTTTTACCACTCATTCGAATGAGCTCTTCGACTGATACTTCAACTCGAGGAAAAGATGAAGGTCTTTTAAAAGAAGAGTTTTCTGATTTAACAGGTCTTTTGCTTTGATAACTAATTTGATTTTCATTAACTATAAGCTCATTTGTTGGATCGAATAAAGGGCGTTTAGTGAGGGAAAAAGCCATAAAAATGAATTTGTTAGATAGAAGAAGGGTTTAAATAACCTAATTATAATATAATAAAATTTACTATTTAATATAAAATTTGTTTTTCTGTTTATTTTAAACAAAATGAAAAAAAGAAATTTAATTTTTTGTTTAAATTATTTAAAATAACTTTTCATTCTACAATGAACCAATGATGTAACTATATAATGTGCTACAATTAAAAAAAGGTCTTTCACTAATTCTTTAAGTGTTTCCCTTTTGTTTTTGTATTATTGAGGAAGTGAAATTATTATTTTCTTCCTCTTCTTTTATAGATTCTTTTGTTTCTTCTTCCTGTTTTGTTGAACCAAAAATTTCAGAATGATGGACTGTGGCATAGTTATAACAGAAAGGACATCCTCTAAGTGCAGGTCCTAGACAAATAAAAATATTTGCTAAATTCATTTTATTAGTATTTGCGTGTTGAAGAACTTGACTTAACAATTTAGTTAAATTTTCAATGAAATCTTTAATGATTGGAGGTAATTTCTCAAATATTCTAAGATATTCTTCAAGTATCTGGTCATCAGCCATTTCACTTTTTCCTATGGAATATGAGTTTTTTATATTTCTTAATGAAGTTACTTTGTTAAAGAGTAAAATAAAACAAACGTTTATATAAATCAAGAAATTCTCGATCTATATCTGGTGAGATAACTTGAGTAGGAAATTCTCTAATGTATTGTTTAAGTGTACTTGCTAATGAATAAATATCAAATAAACTAAAGAAATTTGTTTCATTATATTCAAGTTTAGTTTTAATCTTTTGAATGGTGTCTTGATTCCCACAAATACGGAATATTCCTTCAGTATTTGAACCATTAACATAAAGGTATTGAATCAATTCCTTAATGGGAGGTGGAATTGTTTGAGTTTTAAATTTATTACTATAATCTTCCAAAGTGATTCCAAAGAAAGCCACTTTTTCATTCTTGCTTTCTTCCTTTTTTTCTTTTTCTTCTTTATCTTTTCTACCAAAAATTGATCGTTTTTTAGTGTGTCTCTTCATTTCTTCAGGATTTCCTGGTAATGATGATCTAACGTGATTTGATGTGTTGGATGTTTCATTTTCTTTAATTTGACTTAATGATGGTCTAACACGTGGACTTGGAATAATATCAACTTTATCTAATCCAACAATATTAGAAGATGAATTTTCTTCATTGATAACTGTTCTAGGAATACTCTCTACCCAAATTGAAAGATTATTTAATTCGTGTTCCCATTTATCACATAATTCATTAGAATTGAATTTAACTTTCTATAATAATAAGTTTGTTTTTTGTTATTATAAATCAAAGAACAAATCCCATTAAAAAATTGAACAAACTGTTAGTCCATTAATGATTAATGTAGTTTCACCTTCTTTTAAAACTGATGGATTATTTAAATAAATAACTTCTTTATATTGACTGTTTATAGAACTTATTACAAAAAAATTTGAACGTAATGTAATTTTCTTTTGTTTAGGTTTAGAGTCATCATATGAATAATCAACAACAGCATTAAGTGATTCTTGTGTAATTGAACTTGCAACCGTATCATACATTCGTAATAATTTTTTAGGACTCAGTTCACTAAAGAATTGATTCATTTCAAATATTTTTTCTTTCATAATTTCTTCTGTTTGTTTCAATGCATTGAGAGACGTTTGAAGATTTTGTTGTATAAGATCATCACTAAAACCAATAGTTGATCTTCTACAACTCTCTAAAATTTCTGTTTTTTTACCATATCTTTTATTACAATTTGTTAATAAAGCTCTACGTTTTGCTGCCATTACCATAGCATAACTTGTTGTTACTCGCTGTGATGGTCTTTTTGTTTTTTCAAGAAAAGTAATGAGGGCTTTTGTTTTATCATTCATAATATGATGATGGTGTGTAGGATCTCTTGGAGACAGTAGTCTTGGAGATTCATCAGTACCTACTAATGAACCATTATTAGAAGATGGTTTTGGTGATTTTAAATCACTTCCATCATTTACATTGTCAGTAGAAAAAGATTTACGATGACTAGTTATAACAATAGATTCCATAATAAGATGATAATTTTAAGTTCATTTATAACATTGTTTTTTTATTAATTTATTCTTTTTGTTTTTTTTTTGTTTTTCTTATTTCTTTTTAATTTTTTTATTATATTTTATAGTTTTGTGTTATTAGATATTTATTATCTAAACATTTTCTATTTTTATCTCATGATATATCAATGAGAGATTTCAATGGTACTAAATTTATATCATAGTATTCTCATCTTATTTTACTAAATAAACTAACTAATGGGTACAAATCAATAACTAATTAAAAAGTAATTACCTAAAGATATAAATAAATTCTCAAATATAACTAGTTAATAAATTACTTCTATAAAAGAATAAGAGGTTTCTTAACAAATAAACATAGTTTTTCTTTTAAATATACAGAATATTTATAGTTTATTCCCATTTAGTTTGAAATCTTAAAATAACATCTTTTTTAACACCATCAATAATTTGCTAGTTTTTATTCTTTTGATAAGTTTTATTGAAAGGTTCGAAGGTGGCACTCAGAGATACCTCACAGAACCCTAATATTTCCAAGCGTTGAGTCCTCAGTTATCGTCTGGTCATAACATCATATTCAAGACTAATTGGTTATTATTTATCAATATTTGTTATGAGTGATTGTTATGGTTAATATTTATTATGATGGCAATATTATTATTTATTAAAACCCAAGCATACTTGTTAATGAAAGTTTTGAATTGAATATATAGGGTCAAGAAAAGGTGATTCTTTAGGCAGTTTCGAGGATAAAGGAAATGAGCCACATCATAATGTAATTGATATATTCATCATAAAATAAGATTATAAGTGGTGATGAGTTTTAATTCATTTAAATCAAATTAAAGATCACACAGTAACTTAAATAAATCACCTAAGTTGAGCATGTTTGAAAAAACATTATTTCAATATAAATAAAGAGAAGAAACTAGTTAGCTCAATTCTCAACATAATGAACAACCTAATCATAGATAATTCATACTTGATTTTTTTTTCTTTTAATAAATTTTATTAAAATAATCTCTCCCTTAAAATTTATTTGTTTTTTCTAAATTTTTTTTATTCATTCCATTCTTTCAAAATTAAAAACAAAAATTAAATAAAACATATTGTAAAATAATAGTTGTAATATAAAACAAAAAATTAAAATAAATAAACAAAATTCGTTTTTTTATAAAAATTTTAAGAAATAAAACTATAAAGGAATAGTTAAATACATCAGAAGAAAATGACCATTCGAGATTTTGTTCTTTCTGATGCACAGTCATTTGAACAATATGGATTCTTTCTAGTTTATATAATAGGTTTATTATATTCTGGATATGGATTTTATATTGTAGTTGAATATTATCTTATACCAGCATGTAATAATTGTAGTAAATTAGTTACTCGAATTATTAAAAATCATTTTTTAGCAAATCTCATAATGATTACAGCTTCTTGTATGCCAGAATTTTTTGTAGGACTAATTGGTTATGCTTTATTAGGTGATATGATTTTCCCAGCATCTATCATTTTTGGATGTACATTAGTGAATTCTGTATTATTAACTGGGTTAGGATCATTTATTTCATTAGATAATGTAGTAGTAGCTAAAACAGCTTTTGTAAGAGATGCAACATTCTTTATTGTATCTGTAATTATTATTTACTTTTTCTCATCACCTTTTACATTAGAACGATTACAAGATACATCAGAAGCACCTGCTACAACATATTTATTAATATTACTTTGGATTTCTTTCTTTATTTATATCATGTATATTATTGCTTTAACAATGATGTCATTCTTTAGTAAAAAACGTGTTTATGATCATCACTTTGGATTTTTTGGTAATTTATTAAATCGTCATAGTGAACAAACTCAATTATCAATAACACTTAATACTGAAGACGTTCCTATTGTTCTTCATGATGATACTGTAGTACAGCTTCATAGTGGATTATTATTTGTAAAATCACCATATTATACAAATATTACTTTCTCTTCTTTACAATGGAAACAACATTGGTGTGACCTTTTTAGAGATGAAATGGTTATACATAAAGACGCTAATCCATTGTCTCCAATATTCCAAACTATCCCAATTTCTTCTATTAGTAAAGTTACATGTGATACTATGGATCCATCAATCTTTATTCTTTCTATGTGGAATGGAAGTCATACTGTTAAATATACAATGAGAAGTAATCAAAGACAATCTTGGGTATCATATTTTGAAGTATTATTACAAGAAAATAATACATTAGTCAAATCAAATAAAAAACAATCTTTCTTTGAAATTATGCAACGTAAATTTACTTGTAAAGCAACAATGTCTGATAGTCAAACTTTTCTTAATCTTCCAAGAAATCTTCCACAAAGAATTGTTTATGTTTTTAATTGGCCTTTATTAGTAATTTTAGCATATACTATTCCTGATGTTAAAATTAAAACTTGTGCTCGAATGACACCAGTTACCATATTAATTTCTTTATTGTATATTGGCGTTTTTGCTTTTATTGGAATATTTTGTGGATATCGTTTAAGTGAAGTAATTACTTGTCCACCAGATGTTTTAGGATTTACATTTGTAGCACTCTTCTTATCAATTCGTCATATTATATCTGGTTGGGTTAGTGGAAGAATGATGTGTGCTAATTTAGCTATTCTCAATTCTTATTCTATGTCATTATTCTTTACAAATGTTGCAATTGTTATTCCATGGATGATTTATTATTATGCTAAAATTGTCCATAACGATAATACTATTTATGAACAAAATCATTTTACTTCATATTCTCTTGAATTTGTTGTTGCAGGAGAAATTTTCGTTTCAATTTGTCATTTGTTCTCAACTATTGGGTTTAAAAATCTTACCATCAGTCATGCGTTCGGTATTTTCTTAATTCTTTGTTATATTATTGTTTTCATTGCTACTCTAATGACTTGGGTTGGTGCTGCTGTTAAAAATTGAAATGTTAGTTCATTCTTCTTTCTTTTATTCTTTCTTAGAATACATCTTAAAAGTATTGATTTTAAAGGTGAGAATATTCAGAAATTAATAAAAGAAAATCAAAACATCATATAATAACTAAAGTTAAATAAACATTCTAAAGAATAAAATAACTTAATTATTCATTCTTAATAAGGAGTATATCCTATTATTTCATAACTTATATTAATTATATTAAAACAGATAATCTAATGAATCTTCAAAAGGTTTAATCCATAAAAAGTAATAAATATTAAAATTAATATGAATTAATTTAGTATTTCAATAAAATAAAAAGATGTTTATATAATTCTAATTTAAAAAAAATAATAATAAATTGTTATTAATACCAATTTTTACTTTATTTTAGTTTTAAGACTACTTCATTTTATCACTCTTTAAATTAATTTACTTATATTAAGAAAATTATAACTAAGAAGAAAGACTGAGTTGTATGATAAAGTTTATTTGAAAGACAAATATAAAAATTGAAGATAAGGAACAATGGTTTCAGTCCCAATCGTTTGGGTTGTAAGCCCATTTTTCCCACTTTTTAGAACAAAAACTTTGCATGTCTGAGTCATGACACAATGCTCCAATCATACAACTTGTTGTATCAGGCATATGACAACTAACTGGATCATCATAACAAGGAATTTTGATTTGTTGGCCAGTTCCTTCACCTAAAACAGATACAGGATCTCTTTCTGAGAAAAGTGATCTACTAAGAACACTCAAACGCTCTTTAGACATATTGAAGTTATGTTTTACAAGTGACATTCCGGGTGGTGAAAGAAGGAAATGTTCAATATTTAATTCAGTACCAACGATTTGAGCTATTCCAGCTCCAAGAGAATGACCACTTAATACCAACTGACTATAGTTGTGAACATTCATTTCATTGATAATAAGATTTCTTGCCATTGTAATAAGATTAAATGAACCTTTTGTGAATGCGTTAGAACCAAAATATGAAATAAGATAACTCACCCATGATAATGTATCATCAGTAAATATTGGTAATAATGTTGAACACATCTTAGGAACTGATGATTCAAGGAATAACTGCATATCATGAAGAACTTCATGAGTGGCATGAGTTCCTCTTAATGAAATAACTTCTATATTTGTTTTTTGATTTTTTGCTTTAAGATAATATAACCAATGATTAACATTCTTCATTTCCATTATCCATCCTCGACTGCGTAAAAAAGTTATGACATAACTAGGTGCTCCATATGCAATGTAAGATAATAATGTGTATTCCTTTGGAGTAATTCCAAATGTATCTTCGGTACATAGATGGGAGTATTCTTGAGGAGTTGTAATTTTTTGTTTCAAAGAATAATTTATTGGTGATGGTTTTGTAAAATTCATTTCAACAGGATCTAATACTCCAGGTCTTAATTTAGCCATTGAATTAACAGACTTTGTTCCAAATATTGTAAAAGACATAAATACCAGTGTAAAAAAGAAAATTAATGGAAATGACGTTTTCCAATGAAATCCAAAAATTCTCATTCTTAGTGAATCAAGAAGTGTGAATAGACTCACTGCACTGTCTTTACTTACTTCTTCTTCTAAAGGGAATGAAAGTTGAACATTTTCATTATTTTGAGTTTCATCTTTACAAAACCCATCCTCTGTTTTTAACACTTTATTTGAAACTAATTCAATTTCACTTGAATATTCTCCATGAGGAGAAATACATTGGTTGGGTTGAAAACTAGTTGAATTGTCAAAAGAATTTTGTTTAATCACAATATGTTCTTCATTAGTATTTTTTTGTTTTTCTCTTAAGTAATGAATTATTGGAGCTAATTGACCAATTAATGCAATAATATTTAGTATCCAATATCCTAACAAATTACCATTTGACATTTTTACATCAGCTGTTGTGAAAATGAGAGCAATAAAGAAAAGAATAAAACATCCTGTTAATAATATAACAGAAATAATAGCAATAAAGTGTTGAAATTTTTTTGAACACTTTTGAAATAATTTTTGTAGAATCGAATACACAAAACTTAATGGGAAGAATAATGGCAATAACTCAATCCATGGAATTGACCCCAATGTTTTGTGTGTTTTGATTAATTCAATAACAAGATCAACAATAATTGAACAAATAAAATAAAAAAGAAGAAAACCACAACCACCAAAAATATATGCAGTTCCAATAGCATTTTCAGGTCTTGTATGTTCATGTTTATTAGCATAAATAAGACCACCAATAATAGTTAAAATAATAATACATCCAAAAAATGAAATATGTTCAGTCAGTACATAAATAAATTTTATAACTTTATTTCTCCATGAATTAAATGAAATTTGATCTAGTATTAAAGGCTTTTGATACTCTACATTGTTGTGTGATAAATATTTATTTTTCCATTTGTAAAATCGAATGATAACTCTTCCAATATCATCTAATGCAAATACAAAATAATTATACAACCATGAAAATAATAATATGGAATTGTAAATCATTAACACAGCATAAAACCATATTTGGACTTGATATACAGTAGAAATAAGAAACATTAAACAAATGAAAATATATAAAACACACGAAAAGACAAATAACTGAATTTTACAAATAATTGATCCAACTTTAACCAAACAAATAGTAGAAAGAATTAACCTTTTTGCGTCTTCTTTCAAATTTATCATTTTCTTTTTTTTTTGAGTTCATTGTTTAAATCGTTTCTTAATAAATAAAAATCTTATCTCAATAAAAAAGTCTCTTCTTTAAAAAAAGAAGATTCTATTTTTGTTTTTTTGTTTCATTTTTTTTTTAATTTTGTGATTCCCTCTGATTTTACTCTCAAAAGCTGCTTGTTTCTCTAAATATGAAAATATCTATAATAAAGAATTAACTCATTACTCAATTTATCTGTCATCACCTAAAAACAAAAAAAGATATTCTAAATATTAAATTGTTGTCGGAGGACCTGAAATGAACAAAACAACTGAAAAACTTAAAAAGAAGAAATAAAATGAACAAATAAAATAAATAACGTTATATATAACATATAAAAGAAAGAAAAAATTAAAAACTTCAATGAAAAAAGGAAAAATATGAAAAGAATAAAAGACAAAAAATAAAAGAACTAAGAAAATCCAAAGCAAAACATGGGAGATGATATTACATATTATAGTGGAGGAGCTGTTGTTGGAATGGCGGGGAAAGGATGTGTTGCAATTGCCGCAGATAATCGATATGGATTAAAATATCAATTTGCTTCCGCTAATTTTCATAAAGTATTTCAAGTAAATAAATATTGTTTATTTGGAGGAGCAGGATTATTTTCTGATGTACAAACAATGTTTGTTTTATTTACTCTTTTAAATAACTAAATAAAAAAGAAATAAAAATAAATAATACAGGGCTGAAAAAGTAAAATATCATGCAAATTTATATCGGTTAAGAGAAGGACATGACATTGGACCAGAACAATTATTAAATTCAACTGCTCATATGTTATATAAAAAAAGATTCCAGCCATATTATATGTCACCTATCATTGCTGGTATTGATGATAATGGAAATTCTTATGTGTGCAGTTATGATTATATTGGTTCTCCTGAAATTTCACGAGTTGGTTGTGTTGGTACCGGAAGTAATGAACTAATGGGAATGTGTGATTCTTTCTATAAAGAAGGCATGGAACCTGAAGAGTTAGTAGAAGCTGTTGGTCAATGTCTTCTTGCAGCAGAAAATAGAGATGCATTTTCTGGATGGGGTGTAGAAGTTTATTTATTGACTCGTGATAATTTGACAATTTACAATATGAAACCAAGACAAGACTAATTCCATTTTTTAATTGTTATTATTTTAATTGTGTTTTATATATGTCATTACTATTTCAGATATTAGTTATTTATGAGAACCTGATTTTTTTTAAAAAAATCATTTTTGGAACTCTGCATCATTACTCTTGATTATCAAAAAAATAAGACTCATTTCAACTTTCAATAAATGAAGAAAATGAAATGAATGACCAAACAATAAGTAATAAATTAATTTATTTAAAAATTCTTTTACAAGAAATGGACAATACAAAATTAAAGAACATGAAAATAATCAACATAACATTATACCTAAAGAAAGTTTAATTCAAACTTAGTAACGCCTAGTTTAATTAGTTCTCAAATACCTACCAAAGAAGTTACTATAAAAGAAGAGGACTCTGATAAACTACTAACCCTTCATATCTCCTCTTCTAACAGATACCAAGAAAATGTTTATTTCTGGTGAGGTGTTAAACTCAGCACAGTTTTCTGTTCACTTCCTACACCATCAACAATCAACACCTCCCTAACTCATGTTGCTTAACCATTAATGCAATTTCTACACTTAATCCAAACATTAAACCTTCTCATCAAAACACTTCTATTTCATCTCCAATTAACTCCTATCACTTTATCTCCTCAGATATCATCAAATCATTCAGTCTAATCAAAATATCCTTGTCCTTTATGTGGTGTTAATTTAAAGACAAATGACCATTTAATAAAACATATTGAAGCTGCACATTACAAACAATTAAATTAATTTGTTGTTATTAATAACGATTTTCATTATTTTTTAATTTTTTATCTTTTCTTTTGTTTGTCTTTTTTTAATTAATCCTACAACAAAAAAATCTCAAAAAATAAATTTTGGATAGAAATATGAGTGGTGTTCAACCGACAGAAATCGAGATGCAATTAAATGACAACCAACCACAACCAACACAAAAAAATCAAGTAAACGTATTAGATCCTAATGAACTTATGAAACCATTACTTGCCAGTATCTCTCCCATTGGCTTATGCCTAATTTATCTTGGATTCCTTGCTCTTGTAGGGATATCTCTTGGACTATCTTCTATTGCACCCTCAATGTACATACAAGAAAGTATTGGTACATGGCAGTGTAATAATAGTACTATTACTTCATTTGATGCAAACAATTGTACTGGTCAAAATTTAATGAACAACGCACAAGTCAAAGGTCCATTAGGTATTTATAAGATAGGCCCATTCTCTATATTAAATAGAGAATTTACATTAAATGGGAAATTTAAAAATAACTTAAAGTATGGATATTGTTTGTTATTACTTTGTATAAGTTATGAACAAAAGAAGTAATAATTAACTTATTTAGTTAAAAAACAAATTTTTGCTGAAGTAGGCATTTATACACCATCAAAAGATAATGGTGATAATCCTCTTATAGTAGAAGAAAAGACAAGAGAATTTATAGTAGAATGTTTAAGTGGAGAAGATTATTGTAACTCATTACCTATTTATGAAGAGTCATTTACAAATAATTCAGAGTATCTAATTAGTATTCAATTTATAAGTAGTAAATTTAATGAAACTGATGTAGGAGAATTTGTACTAGAACTATCAGCAATATCAAGTCATTATACACTTTTTGAATTATGTTGGAAATTTGTATTTATTTTCTATTCATGTATTATTGTTGGTATTTACTTATTCATATTTAGAACTTTTATATTTAAAACATGGATTTTTGAGGTTAAATGGACATTTATTTTATTAATTATTTTAGTAATACAAAATAATCCTATTTATTCTTATCAGTACACACTTGACACTTTTATTCCAGAATTAATTAATGTAACAGTTTATTCATTATTCTATGTATTCTTATTATTCTATGTCTTAATTACTTTTGAATTTTATAGATATGGTAAAGGTACCAAACAAATAAAATATTGGATTCCTCGAATAATATTCTTTTTGTTCTTTTTTGCTGCTGTTGAATTAGTATTTGTTTATAATAAAAGTGTTGGTTTATCAGATCCTTATTATAATCCTTTAAAAGATATTACTAGTCTGGTAATGGCAGTAATTGCATTAATTTTTGTCATTGCATATATTTTCTGGCTTATTTATATTTTAATTCGAAGTTTTAGTGATGGAATTAAATTAGGTAAAACAAAACGAAAACTTCGTCTATTCGGTGGACTTACTATGATATCAATGATGATATTTTTTATGATGCTAGCCCTTTCATTCTTCTTTGGCAACCAACAAACACTTTCTATTTCTTTAACAACAACAGCGTTCGTTAATTTCTTCTGCACTTTATTAGTTGTAATTAATATCCCTCACCAAGGAGAAGAAAGTGCAATTTGGTCTGAAGAACGTTCCAAAGTTATTGCTGTTGATGACTTATTAGTTTATAAACAATTACCAGATGATGTTGTTTCTGAATTATCTTATGATGGTAATGATGATAAACATTTCTCTGATTTAGAACACCAACAACAAAATAGATCAAATCACTCAAATGAAGCTGTGTTGTATGATGGTTCTGAAGCAATAGAACTTTAATTCATTTTTATCTTTTATTGTTCTTCATCGTTCTTTAAAAATTAAATGGTTTTAATATTATAATAAAAGTATTATTTTTTTAATTCATTGATACCAAGAACTACAAAACCTTAAAAGAGAGTAATATGAACTGTATTTTCATTGTATTCATTTTATTAAATCTTGTGAATGCAGAAGAATCATTCTTTGGACCTCATCAACTTCGAGAACATACATATTCATATGAACCTATTTTTGAAAATACTTTCATTTCATTCAATTATGCACTTATTGTGTTTATCCTCCCATTAGTTATTCTTTTCATTTCTGTTTGTCATTTTTTGTCTATACTCTATACAGGTATTTAAAATTTTAGTTGTTATTCTTTTGTAATGTTAATGGATTATTCAGTGGTAAAGGAATTTTATCATTACTATTCATTGGAAGTGCTATTGGGTTTGTTGGTTTTCTTGTTTACAGTTGGATTTACCTTTCCTTCTTTGAAACGCTTGCGTTTGGAGTTGTGATTGTTCCAGTAGTACTTCTTCTTAGTTATCTTGTTTCTGCTTGATTCATTTTAAATACACTCTTTTTCTTGTCCGTTCGATTTATTTTTAAGAGAAAGAAGAAAAAAACAAAAAATAGTTAAACAAACTATAAAATTAATATATTCTTATGGTTGTTTGTTAACTATTCTTTTTTCAAATAAAGGGATAAATTCTCAAGTTATGAATTAGCTTCCAATCAATTTATTAGAGAATTCTCAAGGAACGTCTGTGACATTAGAACTTAAAAATGGATTTAAATATACTGGAACTCTCGATCGCTGTGATCGTATGATGAACATTCACCTCAAAAACGCTGTTTTAATTAAGCCAAATGGTGATCGTTTTAGTGTTGCAAAATTAATTGTCAAAGGAATAAGTATTCGTTGTTTCTCTGTTGATGAATCGTTGTTAAAAAAGAATGAAAAATAATTAATTTCTTAAAGAAAAACATAAATTTATTTTGTTTAAAGAATATTTGTATAAAAAAAAATAAAAAAATTAAATAATAATTAGAAATAAATGAAATTCATTGAATATATCATGAAATAATTTATATTCTAATGATTAACTTGGTTGTAAAAAGAGTTTATTTCAGAGAAAAGAAATAAATCCAGATGCCAACCATACACACTCAATTTTTTTTTTTAACTTAGCCACTTAATTTATTATATCCATATAATAGATAAAGGTATAAACAAATAATTTTTTTTTGTTATTGAAATGTTAGTGTTTATTTTTCAATCTATTTATTAAAATTATTATAACCTTGAATGAATTGTTGAATACTTTAAATTTGATTTATTAGAATAGAGTTTATGTGATTAAATTAAATTTTTTGTTTTTATTTAATTGTTTTTATGATTTATTTTTAAATATGACTTGTTCGTCTTTGAAATGAATTATTTACAACTAATGACATTTCCAGTCAAATTGAAAAAAAAAGAACGAGTACAGAATATAAGAAATGTAGCATCATTTTGTTTCTATAAAACTTTTCTTAACTAAACGTTCTTATATATAAAAGTAGAGTCATTATTGTTAATGAATAAGATTTATTTATAAAACAAAGTTTTTAATTACTGTTTATGCATTAAGTTATTAAAACAGATTATCTAAATAGATATTTGATATTTTATTTTATTTTTTTTTTTAAGTAACTCTAGATATCATTTTAAAGGGTTTGATTCTTATTACATTGATTGTTTTTTTTTTTGAATTAGTTTTAATGAAGATTCTTAAATATCTTTTTGAACTTATCCTTGAATAAAGTTATAATTATTAGTTTAGTATTTAGTTTTTTAAAAAGAAAGTGTGTATGTAATTAGTTTTAAAACTGTGTTTTATGATTTTATGCATGATAATTTAATACACATAGTTACTAAAATTTAATTTAAGATTTATGCAATAACTTAAATATTGTTTTCTAATATTGTTTATAAATTCTTTCATTTAAGAACACGTGATATAGTACTGATGATTCAGAATTAAATAAGGTGTTAATTAATTTTTATGAAATATGTTTATGAAAGATTGCAGTTAATTAAAATAATATTTTTTAAAGAAATCACTAAAAACTATATCTTATAGAATGAGACAATAATTATTTTTGGTTTAAATTTATTAAATTTTTTAATATACTAGAGAGATTAATTTTCTGAATAGTAATTAGAATTAAATTGAAATAGAGATATAGTAATACTTCATGATAAACACTTTAATTAATATTTAAAAAGATTATTAAATAAAGAGATACAACTTTCATATTTTGAAATATTAAAAAAAAACAAAAAAAATAAAACTAAAAAAAATAATGGAATTTCACACAAATTTTCCATCACATTTAATTTATACAAAATTACCATGTACTCCATTAAGTCTTACATGTAATGAAGAGTGTACTGAGGCATATATTTGTGATGAGTTAGGAACATTATTAATATTCGATATAACAAATCAAAAAGTATTATATAGAACTCAACTTCCTGATGGTGCAATTCAACTCCAAATATCACCAAAAGGGGAATACCTTTTTGTATTATGTTTAAATTCAGCGAGAAATCGAATATTATATATTTATCGAGTTATTCGTCCATTTAGATTAATTGAAGTTGACGTAATACCAAATGTATTTGCAATAGCGTTATTAAGTGATTGTTCAACATCACCAATTGATTTTGCAGTATTGTGTGATGATTTTGAATCAGTGATTCGATATTATTATGGAAATACAGCAAATAAATCATATGAAATTGTTAGTCAAAAACGTCTTCCTTTTAAAGCACGATATTTTATTTCAAACTCAAGTTATTCACAAATTTGTGCTGCTTCATTAAAAGAGCTAATGGTGTTATCATCTAATTTAATAACAATTAAGAAAGAAGATTTACCTTATATTGTTGCAGGAGTTGCATTTTCAGGAAATGAATTATTTACATTAGCTGGTTGCTCTTTAAAATGTCTTGAAGATGAAAAACGAGATATCTTTTTACCATTTGGAATGCCAATGGTAGTTCAATCACATAAAATACATATCATCGCTGCAGATAGAAATAAACTTTATGGAATTGATACAAAAAGTGGTAAAATTTATTTTGCTACTCATCTCCCTGATAAAGTCCTTATTCGTAGTGTTCATACCAATGAAAAAATGTCAACTTTTGCTATCCAGTTAGCAGGACAACCTGTTCTTATTTCTATTATTTCTACTGAAGCAATTCGTAGTCGTGCTGGGCTATTAAACCCAATAGAATTAAAAGAAACAATTAAACTTGTATTTAGTAATATTCCTGAAACTGAATTATTTCGTGCTATTGCTGAGGCACCCGTTTCTGTTCCAACGTCAAGTTTTTCAGTTTATGTTGGTAATTTTAATGAAATTTCAGCTGATGATGTTAAAGAAGTATTCCAACAAAACTTTGGTGGTGTTATTAAAGTTCGTCCTAAAACTGGTCATTGTTTTGTTGATTTTAAAGATGACACCTCAATGAGAAATGCTCTTAGTAAAGAAAAAATCTCTGTTAAAGGTCATGATGTATTTATCAAAGTGGCTCAAAAAAATGCCAACGCTAAGAGATAATTTATTTTTTATTAATTTAATTTTTAACCCATTGTGATTGTTCGTTCTTCCTTATTAATTTAAGTCTTTCTTATTTTAAATTACGGCAATTCTTTTTCATTTATCTTTCACCTTCTTTTATCACTATTTTTATTAATAGTAATTATTTCCTAACAGACGTCTTAATTATTAAAAAGTTATTGTTGGTACAGTAGATACAAATAATATTTTATTCATACTAACTAAAACTTTTAATTATTAAATATATTAAAATGGAAGACTTAATGAATAATCAAATAATTATAGAAAAAGAAACAAGAAGTTTTATTAATTATTAATCATTGATGGTGTTATGCAATATCAATACTTTATGATATTAAAATGAAATATTTAGAATAAAAGAAAATGAAACATATAAACAAACAATCAAAACTTGAAAATAAATATTTATATATGATATAGAATAATAAGATAGGAAA
>NW_001855473.1:33974-39023 GCF_000209125.1 Entamoeba dispar SAW760
TAATGAAACAACATCAAAAGATTTATTAATAATTATTATTTCTATTTAAATGAAACTGAATAATTAATCAATTTATCAACTAAATTAGAGTTAAGGAAAATATCGATTATCAGATAATTATTAAATTTGATATTTATTTCTTATATAGGATAAATGAATAATTTTACAAGTAGTATAATTTAATACTATTTTTGTTATAGAGTTTATGATAATAATTTTTATGATAGAACAATAACGTAATTGGAATACAACCTGAGAATAAAAATCAAATTAGTATGTTTTGTTGTTAATCTTTAACATTTTTCTTTTTTTTTGAATATATTATTTTTTCTTTAATAAACATTGTTAAACATTTTAATTACATATTAACTATTTTAATACATATTTTAAATTTCAAATATATCTCATATTCTATTCTAACTGATATATTTATATATATTTTTAATTTAAATTTTCATTCTTTGTTTCTTCTTATTATTTTTAGTTTATTAAAAATTAATCGCTTAATTATTATGTCCACTTTATTCTGTATTGAAACAAATTAATTAGTCAGACTTTTTCAAAGAATTATAATATTTAATACTCTGAATTATTATATATATATATATATATATATATATATATATATATATTATTTTATGAATTATTAATAAATAATCAAATCAGATAATTAAGTTACTATAATTAATTAATCTCTTTTTGTTATTTTATGCCTTTTTTAATTATACTCTAATTCTTAATAAAATAATTTTTTATTTTTAAATTATATGTTAATTTATTTCTGTATCAGTTGTTGCTTTCGTTTACTCACTTTTCTTTTCCTCTTACCATTTATTTTTGTTAAATTTATTCCATTTATATTATTCTTTTAGTTTGTTTAGTTTATTTGTTTCTTTTATTGTTTTGAACATTACTCTATTGAGACAAATTATTTTTAATTATACATTTTTGATCTAAATTGTAATATAAATCAGTTTGATTCATGGTTATATGTTTTTGAGTTAATAAATGAAATTTATACTTATGTTGTTTATTATTAGAATAAACCAAATCGATTCGTTTTCATTTGATGTTAATTCTCTTACTATCTTTCTATTGATTTAAAACAATGTTGAAATAGATTATTGAATGAATAATTTAATGATAATTAACCATTTATAAATACATGAACATACTTAAATATTGTATTATTTATGTAATTCTTTTCCGATTATTTATTCAATAATTTAACCCATTTATCTATATTCTGTATTAACCAATCTTTTTATTCATTTTTCTTTATTATTAGAATTCTATTTATCTCTTTTTGTTAATTTATTCGATTTCTATCCTTTTTTATTTTTTACTATTTCAATAACATTTGTTTATTGGACAACCGTTTAATGACAACCTCACATTTTGTGTGATGAAATGATAGTTAAAACATAAAAAGCAATGAAATAAACAATAGTACTAGATCTCATTTAACTTTTAATAAAAATGAAAAATGCACGAAGTGGGGTTTGAACCCACGCATCTTTCGATATCCGCGCCTAAAGCGGACGCCTTAGACCACTCGGCCATTCGTGCTTCCCTTTTTTTATTTGTTTCTTTTCTTTCGTTACTTTTCTTATTGGTAATTTCTTATGCCTTTAATTCCTTTCTCATTCAAATTAAATTTGTTTTAATAAAAGAAAAACGACGACGATACGACTGTTTCACGTCTTAAGTCCATTGTTAGTTTATACCATTATTTTAGTGCTATGAAAAATAATCTTCCTTTTGAATTAATATAAAAAATATAAGAACTGAGTTGTATAAAACATCATTAGGATATTTCAAATAAATCATCGAACTCATTACCTTGATAGTATTGAACAAAATAAATTACCTTTTTTTATTAACAACAATTCTTATTTTATTCTAAAATTGTTTAACTCATTTTAGATTTAAACCAGAGACCTTTCAAAATGATGGTGGAAAAAAGTTATGAAAAATTTAATGATTAAAAATAGGTAAATTATTATTGATTTTATGAATACTTATTAATTTCATTGTTAATAATTATTTATAAACAAGTAGAACATATTATTCTTTATTTTGTTGTGTTGGTTAAGTATGTTAAAACAAATTTGATATTAATTATTATTTTTAATTAAATTATTAGTGAATTATTCATTCAATTTTTATTTATTTATTTAAATTTAATGTTGTAATGATTGATTAATGTTTATTATTATATTTATTACATTTTTATAAGATTTATTGTTGTTATTCATTTATTATTATATTTATTATTTATTTATGAAATGTTTGTTTTTTTTTATTAATTACTTTATAAGTAGTTATTCATTTTCTCTTTTATTATATTAATTTATATTATTTGTTTATTGATTATACATTTATAATGAATAATTTCATTCAATATTTTAATTATTGATATTAATTATCTAATTGAAAATTTAAATCATTTAGATTATCATAATTTAAAAATAATATTTCTTTATTTATTTTAATAAGAGTTTGATTATCATTTGTATTTTCTATATTTTAATTTGATATTCTTGTTATTGTATTATTATTATTATTATTATTATTATTATTATTATTATTATTATTATTATTATTTATTGTTGTTTATCTTATATCATTTATTTATCATATGTTGTATTGATATTTATCAATGTTAATATGAAATGAATAATAATGAATAAATATAAAATAAGAATAAAAAGATATAAGAATATAACATAAATAATAAAATAAGAAATATATAATAGATATAAAGATAAAAGAAGAAGAATAAAATAAATAAATATAAAATAATATAAATAATATAAATTAAATAAAAAATAATCAAATAAATATTTTATTATATTTTTATTTATCTTTTATTCTTATTTCTTTTTATTATTTATTAAATTAACACAACGAATATGAATATTTCAATGAAATAAAACAAGAATGAAATATGAATATTTTTATATTTATCATTTCATTCATTGATAGATGAAATGTTCATTTATTGATTTTATTTTATATTCTTTTTTATTTTTATATTTCAAATAAATAATAATGAATAAAAATTATTTCATTTCAATTACAATAATTCGTTGTGGTTTGAAATATTCTAGAAATCGTTTTCCACAAAGTGCATTTGATATTCCTTTATATTCAAATGAACATTGATTATAAAATGATTTTGTTTTATAACTTTCTTTATAAACACAAATATCATCATCATATCCAAATGAAAATAAAATATTACTTGATTGGTTAAATAAATAAAATGCATATTGTGGATCTTTAATATCAAATTTCATCATTCCTTGTATTCTTCCTTTTGACTCTAGTGAAAATAAAAATGATTTTGAATCATTTATATAGCCAAATTTATCAATTTTTTCATTAACATATCCTCCAAATTTATTTCCATTTGTATCTTCAATAATAATTATTATATGTTCTTCATACCATATTTTTTGATCAAATACTGATGTATATTTATTCCAATTATCAATTTCTGAATCAAATAGTATATCGGATACTTTTCTTTCTGTCCATTCTTCTATTTGTTGAATTTGATATTTTGATAGATATCCCTTTTCAATTCTTTTACTTTCCCAATCTATTCTAATATCTTCTAATTCTCCTTTATATCTGTTTGTCCATCTTTTATTTCGTTCAATTAATTTATTAATTCGTATTTCTTCAGTTTCCATCACTTTTGTAATGATGGTATCAATTTGTTTTGATAGTATCTCTTTATCATCCCATCTAATTTCATTAATTACTTGATAGATATTCATTAAATTATTTAACACTCTCATTCCTTCTTTTATTTTATTTCTAACTATTTTATTTCTTCTAATTATTTCTTCTTTTCTGTCATAAATTCCTTCGATCCTTTTAATTCTATCTTCTGGACTTTCATTTTCATTGTCAGTTATCTCTTCTCCAATTCTATTTTCCCAACTCTCATTATATTCTCGTGCACTTTTCATGATTTTATCAATCTGATTCTTAACAACATCACTTGTTTCTTGTAATTTATTAAATGCCTTATTTCTTTCTTCTTTGTTTATGCCCATTCTTCTTTTATTCTTCTTTGTTATTTAGTTTGTTTCTATTCTTTTTATTTTGTTATAAACTCCATTCATTCATTTTCAAGCTCTAATTATTAGTTCAACGATAATTATTAATAGATCATCTATTTTTATCAATTATTATAAATAGATTAAACTAAAATAGATTATTTTATTATTTATTATTATTAATAGTTCAAAAACAAAAAGAAGTAATAAAAAGAAGAAAGAAGATAGATGTAATAGATACAAAGATAATATGATATTACCATTTGATAAACAACAGAAATAATGAGAAATGAAAATATATGAAAAACAGAAAAAGAAGAAAAGAAAGAATTAAAGAAGCAAAGATTATATTAATAAACAAAATGATAAGTGATAGAGAAGTAATAGAAATGAATGAAAACATTAAAATAATAAGAATAATATCAATAATATATAATAATGATAATATAGAAATGTAAAGAACATAAAATAAGAGTATTGAATGTTTCAAGAATCAATAGAAAATATAACACAAATAATAAATGATTAATTGAATTAACTAATAAAATATTACAATTTGTTCAATATATAAAAATGAGAAATATAGATAAACAAGAATATTTAGAAGTGAATGAATATGATAAACAAGAAATAAGAAATAAATTATGATAGAATTTTATAATGAGAAAAATATAATAAAAGTTAATAAAAGAATAAAAGTATATTAATATAGTACAACAAGAATGAATAACAAGAGATAGAAAGAAAAAGAATAAAAGAAGTGATATCATTAGTATTCATTTGACCATTTACTGATAAAACAAAAGAAATGACTAGTTATAAAATATTTCAAGAAATAGAAATAATATTAATATTAAAGATACACAAATGATATAAATGATGATATTACAAAAACACATCAAGAAAAATTAAAAGATGATTTTGAAGTGATGATTTTAATGAAGAAATTAATACAACATATAAATAATAGAAGTAA
>NW_001855472.1:0-5014 GCF_000209125.1 Entamoeba dispar SAW760
ATGAAAAACCAATCAAACAAGATAAGAGTGAAAAAGAAAGGATGAAAAGAGAAATAAAGAAAAGAAATTATCATCAGATTAAAACAAGAAAGACAGACAACCACAAAATAGGAAAGAAGAGTTATGAACACATCAAAGAAGATAAAAGAAGCACTCAAAGAAGTGATGATGATACAATTGAAGAAGATGAGTACGAAAGAAATGAGAAAAAAAGAATAAAGAGAAGAATGAATGAAATGATGAAAGAAGTTGAAGAGAAAGAAATGAACAAAAGAAAAATTAAAGAAAATATGAAGAAAGAATGGAATGAAAGAAAAGAAAGTGGAGATATTTTGATGAGAGAAGAAGAAAGAATAAAAGAAGAAATTGAAACACAATATTCAACCACACCAAATTATCAAGAAAACAAAATATACAATATTATTAAAGAAGGATATCAAAGAATCAAAAAAGGAGAAATTATCAATGAAAAAGAATATCAAGAAGAAACAAAGAAATGTGGATGGAGTGTTGGGAGTGATTTAACAATTATTTCAATGATAAAGAAATATGGAATATGTAATAAAAAAGAAATATATCATAATCCAATTATTCAATATCAAATAGAAGAAATAAATGGAATTAGAAATGAAGAATGTTGTCAAAAAGTTATTTCAGAACGAATTAAATATATTGTAGAATTAATAACAATTAAATGTAAATTATAATTCATTCTATAAATTATCACATCCAAAATATTAATTATTTAATTATTTATATCATTAAATTATTCAATAAAATATTATCATTATTTTCATTTTATTTCTTATTTTAATTAAATTATATCATAAATAATGAATAAATGATAAAATTATTATAAATATTTAATTAATATCTATACAAATCAATTTTATCATTCATAAAAATATTAATTTATATTTTATTTCTTTTATTTTAATCATTTTTATAACAATGATTAATTTAATTCTATTTGATTTTATTCTTCAATTCATTCATTTTTAGTTATTTTCTTATTATTTTCATTCTTTATTTCTATCTTTATCTTTTATTTCTTTTCTATTTATTTATTATATATTATTTTACTTCTTTGTTTATTTCTTTTATTTATTATATCATTTGATTTCAATATCAATTCTTTTAATTTTATGATTCTTTCATATTATTTATTATTTATATTCATCAATTTATATTCATATCTTTTATTTCTTTTATTTTTCTTTTCTATTTTATTATTTCATTTTATATTATTCATTTATTTTGAATTGATTATTTTATTTATTTATATTTGATTTATTTCTTGTTATATTCTTGTTATTATTTTAATTTGATATATTGTTGAATTTATCATATTTTATTCTTTAACAAATAATATGAATGAAAATATAAAGAATCAGAGAATAAAAATAATAAATAAGAAAATGATGAAAGAGATTATAATGATCAAATGAAATAATAATAACAATGTTTAACAAAATTATAATGAATGATTTAAATAATATTTCATCATAAATTATTCAATTATTATGTTTATTGTTATATCAATTAATTTATACATATTATGAATTTATTCATTCTTATTGTTTTATCTTATTAATTTTCTTTATTTCTTTATTTTATTTATTATTTATTTTATTTCTAATTAATGTTGACAATATATATTTTAAATATTAATGAATTATTTTATATTATTATTATGATATATCATTCTCTTTATTTCTTTGTTATTTATTATTTTATTCTTTATTATTTTCTTTTTCTTTATTATTTATTCTATTTCTATTTGTTTATTTATATTTATATTCATTTGAATTTATTTTTATTATATTTATTATTTATTTTTATTTATTATTCTATTCTCTTTCTTTTAACATTTCTATTTTATTATATTTATTATTCCTTGATTTTTATACTTTCATTTATTATTCATATTTTCTGTATTTTATTTATTTAAATGATTTCTTGTGTATTTTTAATTTCTTCATTTAAATTCATTAAATATGAATGATATTTATCATCTTATTTTAATTATTATTTAATATATCATTTGATATTTCTCAATTAAAATATTTAATATAATAGATTCTTTGTTTTTATTATTATTTCTTATTTGATTTCTTTGAAATAAATCATTACATAAATTATTTGTTTCATTTTGTTTTTATTAATAATGTTTTCTTTATTACAATTGTTATATTTATCATTGATCATATTCTTTATTAAATTATATTTTATTATGTTTTTATTCATTTTTATTTGTTATTTATTTTATTTATTATTTATTTGTTTATTTTATAATTCTTCTCTATTATATTATATTCATTTATTATCATTTGAATAAATTCTTATTTAAATATTAATGAAATATTAATGAATGAAATGAATGTTATGTTTTAGAAATATGTTAATAAATAGAATTTGTATAATTATCATTTATTATTTAATTTTCATCATTTTATGTTAATTATATTTTATTCTTTTATTTTGTTTTGATTTGTTTTTATTTTATTTTTGATGATAATGAATAAAAACATTACATAATGAATAATTAATATGTTTAAATGAATAAAGTGTAATTAATGAATACTTATTATTTATCATTATTCATTTCATTTATTTATTAAATATATATTGAATCAAATCAAATCAAATAAAAATTAGATAATTAAATGTTAATAATTTTATTTTGTTCATTGTTCAATGTAGATTAATTGTTTTAGTATTGTATTTTCATTATCTATTAGTTTATTCTTTGATTTTAGTTGTTGAATTATGATAATTTCCTTTTCTCTTTTATTTAATGTACAATAGAGTATTTTAAACATCAATTATTTAAATATTCATCATTTAATTTCTTTTTGATTTTAATGGATATTAAATTTCTTCTTTATTTTCTTATTTTAAGAAGAATATATAATTACTACTGTATTACTTTAGGCTAATATTCTTTTTAGAATCAACCACTAAACCCTTTTTCTTTGATAATCTTATATTATCAAATATATTTGTATCATATAAGTAATAATACCATCTTTATAAATACCCATTCGTTTATTGTCAATGATATCACATCATTGTAATTAATAATCTCTGTTATTCTTGTAGTATTGATTAAGATGTTTGTCTAACTAAATACAATATTATAACCAGTCCATAACTGGTAGATTTGAATGATGATAATATTTTAGTGAAGTGTGTTTTGTCTCTGACGTGATATCTTCGAATCTAATTAATAATAATAAAAATAAAGAAAGAAAAGAATAAATTAAGAATGAATAAAAATGAAAGATAATAGAATAAATGAATTCATAATTATTTATCATTAATTATATCATTAATTATATTATCATTTATTATAAATATATTGATTATTCATTTGTTATTATATCTATTATTTTTTATCATATTTTATTATTATATTATTAAATAAAAATAAAATATAAAATGAAATAATGAATAAAATATAAAATAAAATGAAATATTTAATAATTATAATTTATTAAAAATAAAAATAATTATCATTTTATTTTATTTCTTATTATTTATTGTTTTTCATAACAAATATCAATTAATAAAAATAGAATGATGATAAAGAATAAAAAAGAAGAAATTAAAATATAAAAATAAAAGAACTAATAAAAACAACTAATAAATAATAAATCAATAATGAAATTAGGATATAATGAAATAATGATAACATCAATGTATTTTAATAATATTAAAGATTTTATTAATTTAGAAATAGGAATTAAAAGATTTCAAGGAAATATTGAACGATTTCATTTTAATCCAATTCCATTAAATCAATATTCAAGAAAATTGTTTCCTAATATTGAAACATTTCATATTTATAATGAAGATGATGAAATATTTAAAGATGGAATAATATTTAAACATGTAATATGGTATCCAGTAAGTTATTCAACATATTTAAAAGAGAAAGAACAAGGAAATATCTATAAAATATAAAATATACAGAAGAAGATAGAGATAAATATGGGAATACAATACCATCAGAAGTTAAATTACTTGGATATCAGTGTTTAAATATTGTTATGGATTAACAACAATTAATATACCATCATCAATTATTGAAATAGGATATAAATGTTTTAAAGAATGTTATTCATTAACATCAATTAATATACCATCATCAATTAGTAAATTAGGATATGATTGTTTTTATAGATGTTCATCATTAACATCAATTAATATAGATAATATACAATTTATTAGTAAAGAAAGAATATTTATGAATGAACCAGTGTTAGTTAGTATTAAAATACCAAAAAATCTACAAATAATCAATAGAAAGAATATTGAAAAGAAAGATATTAATAAATTTATTATTCCATCATCAATTACTAAATTAGATGATTGTTGTTTTTATAAATGTTCATCACTAACATCTATCAAAATACCATCATCAATTAATGAATTAGGAAATTGTTGTTTTTATGAATGTTCATCATTAACATCAATTAATATACCAACATCAATTACTAAAATAGGAGATGAATGTTTTTATGGATGTTCATCATTAATATCAATTAATATACCATCACCAATTAATGAATTAAGATATCGTTGTTTTAAAGAATGCTTATCATTAACATCAATTAATATACCAGCATCAATTACTAAAATAGGAGATTATTGTTTTAGTTATTGTTCATCATTAAAATCAATTAATATACCATCATCAATTACTTTATTTAGACGTGGATGTTTTTATAAATGTGGATGTGAAGAAGAATTAAAACAAAATAAAAGAATACCAAGAGATTGTTTTGAATTATGATGAATGAAATAGAAATACAATAAATGAAATACAATATAATTTGAAGTAGAAATAAATTATAATTGATTATCATTTATATTATTATTATTCTTTTCTTATTTATTCTTTTTGATATAAATGATAATATAATATAAAATGATAATAATTGAATAAATCTATTTGTTTATGAATGTTATTGTTGATACAATAATAAATAGAAATAAATAAACAAAGAGT
>NW_001855471.1:0-5225 GCF_000209125.1 Entamoeba dispar SAW760
AATTGTAATATAACCATGAAAGAAATACGAAATAAGTCAAATGATTTTATCTATTTTTAATTTAAATAATTTCAACTCAAGAAAAACGATAAAAATAAATGAAGAATAAATAAATTATTTTGAAATTTTACATTGATGAAAACTTCTTTGTAATGTTATTTCATGAAAACATAATTAACGATAAAAATATACTGAAACATAAAAATAAAATTGAATAAAATATTAAAACAAATGATGTTAAAAGAAATAACCAATTAGAAAAAGAAGTAATATTTTTAAACAAATAACCTATTTTCTGAATTATCAGTACTCAAACTACAAAATAAACTTTTATTCATCAAATGTCAAATATAACAGTAAGATTCTTCTTAAATGGAAAATCGATTTCAGTTAAACCACTGAATTCACAAGACAATTTGAAAACAGCAAGAGAGAAATTAAAAGAAAAGATGTCTGGTTCTCAACAATTCCTAACAAAAGAAGGAGATTTAATTGATATAAATGATGAAGATTCATTTACTATAGAAGATGTAATTGATTCATCAAGAATAATAAATATCAAAGAAAAAGAAGATAAAAAGGAATTAAAAATAAAATTAAATGACAAATTATTTAAAACTATTGAATTGGATAAGAAAACAAAATTAAGTGATGTCAGAAAATCAATTCAAAATATTCCAGAATCTGCACATTTCTATACACTTGATAATGAAATAATTGAAAAAGATGAAGAAGAAACATTTTTAGTAGAAAATATAATAAATAATGATGAAATTATTATTAAAAATGAAAAAGGAATGGATACTATAACTATTGGAATATATTTGGATGGAAAAATATTCATGAAAAAACAATTCGATAAGAACATTTCTCTTTCTGATATCAGAAAGGAACTTGAAATTGTAACATGTATAACAAAAGGTTTTGTATTTGAAGATCAAGAAAGAAATAAAATACAAAGAGAAAATGAAAAATCATTAAAATTATCATCTATTTTATATGACAACAAGATCAATATAACAACAGAAATGTCTGATACTTCATCAAATAATAATACAACATCTGTTGGTTCACCATGTAATACTACAACACATAATACTTCATCAAATAATACTACAACTGTACCCAGAAAAAATGTTCCAATTGAAGGAAGTATAAGATTGGAAAGCCATGAAAAAGGAAAATTGAAAATATATTTATATCCAAATGAAGAATTTAATACAATAGATGAAAGTGATGCAATTGCTATTTTAGTTGTTGGACAAACAGGAAGTGGTAAAACAACATTATTAAATAGTTTTGTAAATGCAATATGTGGAATCAAGATAACAGATGATTTTAGATATATAATTATAAATGAAGATAATTTAGAACAGAGTAAAGATCAATCTAAAAGTCAAACAAGTGAAGTAACAATTTATAATATTAAAAGAACAAAAAGAACACCACCAATAAAAATAATAGATACACCTGGATTTGGAGATACAAGAGGAATTGAACATGATAAAGAAATTACTAAACAAATCAAAGAAGCATTTGAAACAAAAGTATTAGATTTAAATGCTATTTGTTTTGTTGCACAATCAAGTAATCCAAGATTAACAACAAGTCAAAAATATATATTTGGGAATATTATTGATTTATTTGGGAATGATGTGATAAATAATTTTATTGCTATGCTTACATTTTGTGATGGTGAAGACCCACAAATTATTAATGCATTACAATCCAAAGACTGTATTTTCAGTACAATTATTTCATACATAGATGAGCCATGGTATTTAAAATTTAATAATTCAGCTATTTATGATGATGATATTAAAGATGGATTTACACAAATGTTTTAGGAGTTAGGTATGAAGAACTTTGATGAATTTATTAAAAAATTAACAAAATTACCAAGAATATCATTAAAACAGTCCAGAGAAGTTTTGAAGAGAAGAGAACAAATTAAAACTCAAATTGAAGGGCTGAGAATATCATTAAATAATGGAATATCAAAAATGAGTGAAATAGAACAAACATGTGAACAGTTCTATTTGAATCGAGATAAAGTTAATAATAATCAAGATTTTACATTTACTGTTGATGTAACAGTACAAAAAAAGATTGAATTAGAAGTAGGAGAATATGTAACTAATTGTTTGAGATGTAATAGAACATGTCATTATCCATGTTATATTGAAGGAGATATAAAAGATGGATGTTATTGTATTGGTGATAATGGATATTGTAAAGTATGTGGATGTCATTACACACAACATGCAAATGGAAAATATAGATTTGATTATGTAACAGAAACAAAACAACAAACAGCACAAGAAGTACTTGAAAGATATAACCAAGGTAAAAAAGGTATGGCTAGTGCAGAAAATCTGTTAAACAAGTTGGAAGATGAATATATTAAAATCCAAATGGATTGTTATGATAAAGAATTAAAAATTATAAAATGTATTAATATATTATCATCAATTGCATTAAATGATAAAATTACTAGTTCCAATGAATATTTAGACCAATTAATTGAAACAGAGAATGAAGAAAAGAAAAGTGGATATAAAAAACGAATTGAAGGATATAAACAACTTAAACAAACAAATGAAATAATAGAAGGTATTATGAAAAAAGCCTCAACACAAAAGAGTAAGGAAGAGATTAAAGCAGAGATTGAAAGAAAAATGAAAGAATTAAAACAAGGAGAAAAATCAACATTAGGTAAATTCATTCAAAAAATGAGAAGTATGTTTTAATCTGATAAAAACAGATAATTAAATGAAAGTTTTAATTAATTGGTTTAATAATTTAATATTTAATTAAGTAATAAAAATGATAAATAATGTTCATTATTTTCCAATCTGAAATTTGTTCAATTTTTTATTATTAATTAAATTCTCTATGTATATTTGAATATAATACAATAAATAAATCAAATGAATTATCATATTGTTAAATATAATATTTTAATATCAATATTAATTTTAATTTTTAAATGATTTAATTATTCTTTTCTATCTTATTGATTGATATTGATATATCATTCTTTATATTTGTTTTATAATTCTTTTTTATTCTTATTTTAATATTCTTATTCTTATCTTTCTTTTTTTTATTTTATATCTTTTATTTTATTTATTTTATATCTTTATTTTATTTTGTTTATTATTTATTATTTATTTTATCTTATTTATCTTTTTATATTTATTCATTCTTTATTCTTCATTTTGTTTTAATTTATATTAAAATTATTTAGAAATGAGAGAATATGTTGAATTTGATTTTATATTTTGATTATTTCATTAATCAAATTGATGATTATTGATTATTGTTGTTAATTTTCATATTTCATTTTATTTTATTATTATTTATTGATGATTTCATTATATTGATTGTTTATTATAAATTAAATAATTCTTATTGATTATTATCATCTGATTCATTAATTAAATGTTGAAATATTTCATTTATTTGTATTTATAATGTATATTATGTACATATTGATATATTCAATAATCAAAATGATAAATATAATAATAAAGAAAGAAAATATATAAAATAATATATCAGAATAATAAATAATATAATCATATAATGAAAATAAGATAATGAATATAAAGAATAATAATATTAAAATAATAAATAATAAATAACATAATAATGAAATCAAAATAATAAATAAATAATAATAACAAATATAAATGATTAATATTGAATTAATATATTAATCTATATAAAATATCTCTAAATCAATAATAATAAAATAACATATATTCATAATGATAATAAATAATATTTCATATTCTATCTCATTCATTTTATTTTAAAATAAATAAATAATAAAAATAAATATAATTTATTCAATTATAATTTATATATTCATTCATTATTTATAATAATATATAAATATTTATGTACATTCAAAATGAATAACAAATTAAATAGAAAGAATTAAATAAGAAGTGAAAGAATAAATAAAATTAATAAAATAAGAATATAGATATTAATAATAATATAAATATGAATAAATATTATATGAATAACATACATTTGTTTGATATAAATAATGTAATTTCTATTTTATTTCTTCTTTTATATTATTTTATTCTTATATTATTATTTCTTTATCTTTATATTATTTATTAATCATTCATTTTGTTTATTTATTATTCTTTTTATATTTCTTATTATTATTATGTTATTACAATATCAAATGAAATAAAATAAAGATATTTACATAATATTAATTCAAATATTATATAAATAAAATATAGAATAGTGATACAGATTAAAATGATTATACAATAATTTATTTTAACAGTTTCATTAATGAATACCAAATTAATTCATATATTTCATGTTAATAAATAAAGATATTATACAATGAAATGAAATAATTATGTGTTCATTTCATTCTACAATTTGATTATTGATTAATGATATTATTAATAATTAAAAAAGAAAAGAATAATACAAACATAATGATATCATTTTAAATAACAATATTTAAATATCATCAATATCATTATTATTTTATTTTCATAATATTTCTAATTAATAAAACATTAATAAATCAACTTCTTAATGAATAAAAATATATTATTCATTTATTTAAGAAATAGTTGTTTATAAATAAATAATAAAAATGAATAATAATAAAATGTTAATAATAGATAAATGACAAGAATTAAATATAATAGAGAATGAATTTAATAAGAGAAAAGTTAACAAAAATACAAGTATTCAATTAACATGAATATAAAATGGTAAAATAACAATACAAAGAATGATGAAATTAAATATTGAAATAATTTAAATAACAAAGAAGAAATAAATAAAAAGAGAAAGAAAAAAGATAAAACAAATCAAATAATGAATAAAATGAAATAGTTGATAATATGATGAAATAATAATTATTTAATAAATCATAAATAAATAAGTATTAATTTAATGATGAGATAGTAGTATTATTTATTAATTTATTCATATTCATTATTTATTTCTTAATTTCTTAAATGAATATTATTATATTGTTTATGTCAACACAACTTCTTTCTCTTTTCTTCATTATCTCTTATAAACAATTTCTATTCATTTTATTGCATTGGTATTTAATTTTATTCATTGAAATATATTTGAAATTCATATTTACTTTGTATTTATTCAATCAATCGAATAAAATGTAAATTAAATAATGAATATTTAATTACTTTAATTAATTATATCAGAAA
>NW_001855470.1:0-1753 GCF_000209125.1 Entamoeba dispar SAW760
TTCCTTTTACTTTTTTGATGATGATAGGCATTTTTCTTTTCTTATTTACTTTAGTAATTTCTATTGTTACTATAAAATATGAAATAAATCGATATTGTGTAGTTTCATATTGTTGTTCTTTCATTAAATGTTCCAAATACCATTCTATTGGTTTATTCATAACACGTGGAACTCCAGATGGAAGAAACAATCTTGCTACAGCAGAGGGATAAAGACTACATGCGTCAAAATCTACTATTTGACCAACAACATAATGTTTTTTATTTTCTCCTGTCATATTTCTACCCCCATAGATTGCTTTTTTAATATATTCTCTAACATTTCCTGTATACTCGAACAACATGTCTTTAGTAAAACAATTAATTTTAAAGAAGTTATAAGCTAATGAACTCAATGTTGTATAATCTGTACAGTCTAATTTCAAATTATTCTTTACCATTTCTCTATACTTTAAAAATCCTTCTCTAAGTACCATAACATCTCTCAGACAGTAATATTCACAATATTTTTCTGTATTAAAATGATTATCATCAATTTTACAATGTGTTTTATTAATATTTTCTTTAAATTGATAAATCATATCTGAAGACCAATGAGGTACTTCTTTATTCCAACAATTATTTATTACCCCTATCTGCATAGTTTCTTCATTATAATAATTATATGGAAAGATTTCTTTTTCATAATCCCCTTCAAGTTTAAAGAATTGTTTAAATTTGGAGATACTTGTTGGGATTAACGCAAGTGTATCTTTAAAGACTATCTTCTTTCCATTTATTTTAATTGTCATTTTATATATCATCTTCCCCTTTTCAATTATATCAATAATTCCATATTTTGCCAAAAATCTTCCATCATATCCTAAGTTATGGAAGTAACATAAAGGAGATTTAATTGTTTGAATATATTCAATAAATTTTGATGCACAATTTATTCCATAAAACTTTTTCCATATTCCATTTACATCCATTACAATAATGCAAAATGGTTTATGATAATCACTATTTGTAAAGCATTCAAAATCAGCAAATAATATTGTGCTTTCTCCTTCTTTCTTTTTTGGTTCTTCAATTAGTTTTGATTCATCAAATACTAGATTAATATTTTCTGGTGTAAACAGAAAAGAATCATAATATTTTTTCTTTATCATATAATCTCTTGTTATTTCTTCAATTGCCCCTTGTTCTTTTAATAATTCTAAACATTTATTTATTGTAATAAATTTTGTTAATGAGTGTTTATATTCATTTTTCTCCTTTTTAACAACATTAAAATATTTCTCTAAATCTTTCCCTTTTTCATTACAATAATTTATTATTTCATCATAATGTTTTATAAAATATGATGTAATTGGGACTTTTTCATCAATCACATAATGAAAGTTATTCTTCCACCGTATTAAAAACAGATTTATTGTTCTTTCTCCATAATTAATATTATTTATAACACTCTTACTTTTGTTATAATATCGAAGAATAATATTTAATTTATATTCCTTTGCTATAATATCAATTGTTTTCTTTGTGATTGAATTTCCTTTTAGCTTTGTTTTAATTTGAGCTAATTCATTCTTTGTTAAAAGTCCACTTTCATGAAGGGAATTGATAAAACAATTTTCAACATTGGTAATTTCTTCTTTAAGATATATTTGATATCTTCTTAAAATGTTTTTCAATGGAGCCCAATGTTCTGTTAAGAAGTAATTAAACAATGCTCCTTCAATTCTTTCTCTTTGTGGAGGTTTAACTATGAT
>NW_001855469.1:0-3024 GCF_000209125.1 Entamoeba dispar SAW760
GTATTATCAATGATAATTCATTCATATCATATTATTTTTACAATTCAAATAATTGATAATACTCAATGAAATAATATCAAACTCATATTCTGTAATCATCTGATACTTCATTTCTGAATTGAATATAACAACAAAACAACTTCATTCAAATTTTTATTAAATGAACTAATAAATCAAACTAATAAATAAACATCAATAATGAAGTTAGGAATAATGAAATAATGATAAAGTCAAGTTATTTTCGTGATATTAAAGATTTTATTAATTTAGAAATTGGAATTAAAAGGTTTCAAGGAAATATGGACGACTTCATTTTAGTCCAATTCCTTTAAATCATTATTCAATACAATTATTTCATAATAAATAAAGTATATTCAATTAGTTTAGTTCACAGGTTCAATCTATTTATCTAATTTTTGAATTAATTATTATCATTAGTATTTTTCGATTTAATTAAGAAGTACTTAATTTGCATTATTTGATATTGATTTGTATTTATTATTATTCTTCTCCATTAGATATTATGTTTAAATTTTATTAATTCTTTCATTTGTTTTACTTCTTCTATTACAATTTTTATTTCTTTTATTTCTATTCTGGTTGTTTTTGAATAGACACTAATTGATGTAACAATTACTGAAATATATCTTGATATATCTTATTTCTTTGTATATCTATTTATTCTCTTTTATATAAGATCTTTGTTACAGACTAATGTCTCTGTTATTATTAATTCTTTATTGTAATAACATAAATCATCTATTTTATATTCTTTTCAGTGATCGGTTCTCAAATATTTTTATTGATTTATTTGTTTTCAAAGATTGTTTTTCATCTATTTTATTCCATTTTTATTCTTTTTATTATCTAATTTGTTATTATTCTTTATATATATTGTTCTATCAACTTGTCATGTATTTTTAACTCGTTTCTAATTTTATCAAATCAACAATATTAATACCTTCTTGTTGTAAATTGATCTCAACATATGCATTTTATTTTATTATTATCAACAATTTTCTATATAATTGATAATTTATATGGTATAATGAATGTATCATCATTACATATCATTTTATTAATTAATAATATTTAATTATCATTAGAAATAAATGAATGAAATATTAATGACATAATTTTATAAATAATGAAAGTATTTAATAAATAGTATTCATCAAATAAATCATTTCTATTTATTTTTAATATATTATTCTTATTATTAATTTGAATTTTCAACATTATAAATAACAATTCATGATAAATGAAAATACAGGGAAATAAATAAAATGATAATATTATTAGTATTAAATAAATGGGAAACGATATTAATTATATTAATGAATCGTGGTATTAACAAATTCATAACTACATCATTATTATTTTTTATTTCATTTTTTCATTATTATTAATTGATTTTTATTGATTTCTTAATTATATTATATTCAATTGTTTATTGGTGGTTTATTCTTTACAATTATAACTTGATTCGTGTATCTTATTTCATTTTCATTCAATTTAGTTGTTAATGTTATTAGTTATTCAATTATATTTATATTTGTTGTATTTATCTTAATATTTATCTGTTTTCTTCATTTCTTTATTTGTATTATTTCTTCAATTCTCTTATTTATGTTATTAACCTTTCTATTATTTTCTTTTATTATATTCATATGTGTTAGTTATTGATGTGCTCAATATGTTAATCATTAATGTGATATGTAATTTATTGTTTCATCATATTTGTTAGTGTATTAAGAATTGTTACAAAATTAATTTATCATTTGATTTATTATTGTATTGTTTCTTTTATTTTGTTTAAATTTATTTTTTTTGTTTCATACAATTAATCATTTGCTACTTAAATTAAATTCTTATGTTCGTTTTGATCAAAATAAAATACAACCAATAGAGAAAACAATCAAAAATAAAATATAAAGAGTATTTAAACATGAAAAAGAATATAAAATTACTAAGTAAAGAAATTAAAAGGACGAATGATTGAAATGTTAATGAAAATAGGACATAATTTGTAAAATAGAAGATTTTACAAGAAGAAGAGGAATACTAAAATTGAAGAGAAAAGAAGAAAATAAAATTAATAATAATAAAAAAATTATGAAGAAGTAGAAAATGAATATGAGAAGGAAAAGAAAGAACACACAAAAGAAGAATAATAGAAGAAAGAAAAAAATAAACAAAACAGAAGAAGAAATTAAAATAAAGAAAGGGATATGGAATTGAATAAAAATATATAAATAAAAAACAGGAGAATATAATAAAGAAATAAAGAAATGGAGTAATAAGAAATAAAGTAAAAGAATATAAAGTATAAAACATAATGAATGAATAATAAAGTGAAGTACTAAATAATAAAAAGAAATATATAAAAGTAGAGTATAGAGGGATGAAAAGAAAGAAATAAACAACGAATAATAATCTTAATGTGTTGAGTAGTATAAAGATAAATAGAAAAAAAGAGAAAAGTATATAGAAATTATACTAACCATAAAATTATATGAAAATCCTATTTATTTATATTTATTTTTTATTTCTATTACTTATACTAATATCTTAGTTTATTTATCATTCTTTTATTTTATTCTTCATAAATAATATAACCCCTTTTAATATTTTTAATTAAATGTTAATTTCAACTATTCTTATTATTTTCTCAATATCACCATTTCTTTCTTTCATATGTAAATATTGCTATGATGAAAAAATAAAATAAATTCGTTTGAAATCTATTCAATATTCCAATGGCTGTTGTACACTTTTCATTATTTCTTGTTATTTATTCATTTAGTTTTCTCAATTATTATTGTTTTTATTTATTTCTCCAACTTCTTTAATATTTTGATTATTTCTTCATTTTCTCTTTCTTTTTTAGTCATTTAATTTCTTGTTCATTCTTGTTTGAATATTCATTCTTCAATCTTTCTGATACGATAGATATATTTGTTTAATTTTCTTTATCTATAATTTCAATCTTATTGTTTTGATACATCTTTACTTTATCATTCC
>NW_001855469.1:3124-9734 GCF_000209125.1 Entamoeba dispar SAW760
TTATCATAGTTAATCTTTTTTTCATAATCTCATATTCTCACCCGATCTTCATGTTACTTTATCATCAAAATCATCACTGTTATGTTTTTCTTATTTCCTTTTACCATATCTTGCTCTTTCGTTATTTTATTTTTTCCTTGTTATATTAATATCCTAATTTTCTTTTCCTTTCTTAAATATCATTGTTTTAATTTCTTTATTATTTTCATCTATACTTTTTGTCAATCTCTTTGAATTTATGTTAATACATTGTTTTCTATAATACCACATTAATTTTATTATCAGTTGGATAAAATTATATTTATGTTTTAAATCAATGAGATATTCTTGAATGAAGTGAGTGTTATGGTTTAGAATTATTATCAAATAAAATTTATGTAAATTGTTATTAATATTCATTATCATATTTCATTTTCTATTAATTAAATTTATGTTTTAATAACAAAAAGAAGAAAATAAATAAATGATATTTTCATAATAATATTAAAAATTAAAATGTTATTAAAAACATAAAAAGAATCATCTAGAATGAAAAATAAAAACTTAAAATAAATATGAGATTTAATAAAATAACAAAATTAATAAATATAATATATAACAATAAAATGAAAAATGTTATGAAGAATAAAAATAGAAACTTAAAAAAAAAATCATGGGAACAACATCATCAAAACCAGATAAAATACTAAATAATAAAAAACAAAATGACATACCAACCGATAAGACAAAACACCAAATCAAACAACTAGAAGAATGGACAGAAAGAAGAATTGGAAATATACTGTTTGATTCAGATATTGATGAATGGAATGAAGACACATCAGTACTTGGAGAAAGAATAAAGAATAAAGAGCATATAATAATTATTATCGAAGACACAGACGGAAACAAATTTGGGGGATACGTTAATGAAAAAATTGATAAAGTTGATAATTCTATAAATGACCCAAAATCATTTTTATTTTCATTAGAATCAAATGGAAGAATACATGGAATGATGAAATTTGATATTAAAGATCCTCAATATGCATTTTTGTTGAATAGCCAATTACAGGATCGGCTGTTTGAATTTGGTTATGACGAATTATTTGGACCTATAGACGGAATTGATATTTGTGTTTACAAAGAAAGGTATAAAACTCAATCGTTTTGTTATCACTCTTCATTCGAATACAAAGGAATTTCAAATACACTTTGCAGAGGATATAACTTCACACCACAACGAATTTTTGTAATTGAAATGAAATGAAAATATAAATATTGTTCAGTTGAAACACAAAAACTAAAAAGAAAAACTAAAAAGCAATTAACTAAGTATTAATAGAACATGTGTCTATTGTTCCTAACTCTCCAAAGAATAAATCAGATATTAAGAGTTATGGGTGTTCTGTAGAAAGTGGTAATTTAAAGTAGAAGTAATGATGCATGATGGAATGTGATTTTTAATTCAAGGGATTTAAATTAGTTTATGATGTTAATTTTGATTTTTAATTAATTTAATAATTTTAATAATTAATAATTAATTTATTGAAATTACAATTATATTTATTTTGATATCTTTTATTTTCTTTATATTTATTTATATATTTTTCATTTCTTTATATTTATTTCTTTTATTCAAATAAACAACATTAATAATATGATCTTTAATAATAATCATATCAAATAATAAACAAATTTTAATATTTTTATTTATTAATATATATCTAATATTTTATGTTATTATCATTCATTTTTTTGATAATATTTATTTGTTTAATATCATAATGATTTATATTTGAATAATATTTTATATTATAATTTCTTATAATGATAAAATCATGTATAATTTCAATTTAATTAATATGAGAGTACTAATAATCATACTTTCCAATTATGATTTCATATGAATAACAGAAGATAATAAAATGAAACTATTGATTATATAATATATTTAGAAAGAATTGAGTATTTAAATTAATTTTTAATAATTTATCTTTTTCTATATACATTGAATAATACTCTATTTTGTATTTTAATTGATTGAAGAAATGTATTCTTCTTAATATTGATTGAAATCCATATATTTAATGTAATAGTTTTATTTATAAATTTTAACACAATCAATCTTCTAAAATATCCAATTATTTAATTTCAATTTATTGATAATATTATAGTGAATATTTTACATAAAATATTTCTATATTTTATCTTAATTTTTCAAGTAAAACAATGAAATTATTAAATAATTGTAAGGAAACACACTAGAAATGGATAAAAGAATGAAAAAGAATGAAATGTTGAATTATGAGGGTTATCATCTTGTTATGAGATTCTTTTAGTGAGATAAGACTGAGATAAGACAAATTAGTTAATAATTAATAATAATATAAGAAAGATTATTAAGGAGTATTAATTAATTATTATCATATTAATTAATATGAATGGAAAAAGAATATTATTTAAATAATAAGAATAAATAATAAGAATAAATAATAAGAATTTAGTATTATTAATAAACAATAAAGAAGTAAATTTATCAAGGATAGATTTGAGATGAATTTAGGGGTGATATTAAAGAAAAATGGAATGTTTAAGTGATTGATGAAAATAAAGGAGATGAGTTAATCATAATATTATTAAAGTGTTCAACATAAAATAAGATTATAAAGGATGAAGAGATGTAATAATCATTAAAATTAAAATAAAATCAGATAACATTAAATGAATGATTTAAATTGAGAATGATTAAAAGGACAATGATTGGATAGAAATAAAGGATAAAGAAGAAAGTGAATCATACATTTCTCAAGATAATGAAATACTAATTATAAGTCAAACATAATTCATTTAAATTTTTTCTTTGAATTTATTTAATTAAGTAAACAAATCATATGAAATAATGGAATGATTATTCTGGAGAATAGAGAGATGTAGAAAAACCAGAAGAAATAGAGTGTTCTGAGAATGAAGGATAGGAAGAAAATGTCACCTGAACAACAGATTAAAATTATTAAAATTTAATATTTAAATAAATAACCAAATTGATAAGTAAAAACAAATTTTAAAATTTTTTGAGAGAAGATATGTTCAGCTTCAATAACACAATCAAAACATCATTTTTAAATTCTATATACTCCAAACACATTGATGAACTTCTCAATAAAAAAAATAAAGAAAAGACAAAATAAAAAAGTGAATTACCTCCAATAAAAATCAAGAACAACAAGAAAAAAGTGAAGTACAATGAGTTTATCTCACTTAGAACACTTAAAAGAAAAGGAAGACAAACAATAATAACGGTATAAATACACCCAAAAAAAACAATAAAAATATAATCTAGTTAGTACTTCATTCAATAATTAATTGATTAAGTGAAATTATCACCTAAAAGAAAACAAAACAACAACACAAGAAGAAAAATAAATGGACAAAAAGAAATAGAATGAAAACAAAATTGATAAATAACACAAACAAAAAGAACTTCGAAAGAAGAAAAAGAGTAAATCAAAAAATAAAGAATTGATGAAATATATTCAAAACACTAAAAGTATTTATGAAACTATAAAAAATTTTTAAATAAAGATAAACAGTAAAAAATAAAAAAAGAGAAAAAAAGAAGAAAAAATAAAAAAAGAGAAAAAAAGAAGAAAAAATAAAAAAAGAGAAAAAAATAAATCAAAGTAAGAAAATAAATAAAAGAAAATAAAATAAAATAGTAAAAAAGAAAAAAAAAAAGAAGAAGAAACCCTAAAATAAAGATGTACATCTTACATGAGACACCAGCAGGATATGCTTTAATTAAAATTAAAGATGAAGGAATATTAAAAGAAGAGAAAGAAGAAAAGATAAAGAAAGAGATAGAAAAGAAAGGGGTGAATGAGATAGTTAGTTTAGAATATTTATTAAAATTTGAGAAGACAGAACAAGCAGTTGAAGAATGCCAAGCAATAAATGATGGAGTAATGACGAGTACATTACAGAAGTTTTTAAAAGCAACGATTAAAAAAGAAAAAGAAGGGAAATTAATAGTTGTTGAATCAGGATTATCACAAGCAATTAAGAATAAATTAGGGATTGAAACGATATATCCTAATGGGACTATAATGATAGATAGAATGATTAGAGAAAAGATTAATGAGATAATACCAGAAATAACACCGAAAGAGATGCATAGTATGGAATTAGGATTATCACATAATTGGTCATCATTTAAGATAAAATTTTCACCGGAAAAAATAGATACAATGATTATACAAGCAGTATCATTATTAGATGATTTAGATAAAGAAATTAATATATATTCAATGAGAGTAAGAGAATGGTATGGATGGCATTTTCCAGAATTAAGTAAATATATAAATGATCATATGGCATATTGTCAATTAGTTTGTAAAATTGGAATGAGAGAAAATGCAAAGAATGTAGATATGAAAGAATATGTAGAACCAATAGTAGAAGAAGAAATTAAAAATGCAGCTATAGTTTCTATGGGAAGTGAAATATCAGAAGAAGATTTAGAGAATATTAAAGCACTTTGTAAACAAACTATTGAAATAGTAGAATATAGAGAAGAATTATGGGATTATTTAAGACAAAGAATGCAAGCTATAGCACCTAATTTATCAACATTATTAGGAGAATTAATAGGAGCTAGATTAATATGTCATACAGGAAGTTTAATTAATTTAGCAAAAGCACCAGGATCAACAATTCAAATATTAGGAGCAGAAAAAGCATTATTCCGAGCATTAAAAACAAAGAAGAAAACACCAAAATATGGATTAATATTCCATGCAGCATTAATAGGACAAGCACCAGCAAAAGCAAAAGGACAAATTTCAAGAGTAATAGCATCTAAAGCAGCATTATGTGCACGAGTAGATGCATTAGCAGATAATGCAGATAGTAGTATGGGAGAGAAAGGAAAAGAAATGGTAGAAGAAAGATTAAGAAAGATAGATTCAAAAGCAGGAGGAAAAAATATTGTTGTTAATACAGGAAAGTATACAAGAAAACAAGAAGATATTCTTGCTAATAAGAAAGTATTTGAGAATGGAAAAGATTCAACACTTGGTAAAGAAGAAAAAGTAGAAGAAGAAGATGATGATAAAGAAAAGAAAGTAAAAGAAGCATCTCATACTAGTAGTAGTAGTACTAGTAGTAGCACTAGTAGTAGTTCAGAAAGTTCAAGTAGTGAAGAAAGCACAAGTTCAATGAGTTCAGAGAGTTCAAGCAATGAATCTGAAGAAGAAGAAGAAAAGAAAAGAATTAAGAAAGGAAAAGAAGGAGGAGAGAAGAAGAAACTCTAAAGAAATTGATTGCTTTTTATTTCTTTATTTTATTTTTATTTACTTTTAGTGAACTCTATCATAGAAGGGAAATTAAGAGTGTAATCCAATAATAAAATACATTATCATAAAAAATAATACTATTGATATTGATGATGAATATATTAACTCTATCATTATTCAAGTTAAAGAAATGAAAATATATAAATGTGTAAATATTAATTACTACTAGAAAATGAAAGAATCAGATAAATTAATTAGAGAAATAAATAATAAATGGGTATGGTCAAGAGAATAGAAAATCTTCAAGAAAATATGAAAATGATTTCAATATGTATGTATTATTATCTCCAAAGTAAATTTAAATGAGATAAATTTGATGAAATAAAAGAAATCATAAAGAAAATAAATAGATTAGAATATCTAATCAATGGAATAGTACAAAATAAAATGCATCATGAGATTAAATGAACAAGATGCAGATGAAATCAAAATTAAATCACATGAAAGAATAAAGTACCTAAAATATATGATGACAATGATTAAAGAAAGAATTAAATTTAATAAGAATGAAAATGTCAGAATCAATACAAATAAAATCATGTTTGATTCTAATAACAAAATTAAAATAAAGAAGAAACACAAAATGAAATATACCCAAATAACAATATTACTTTAAAATATTTGAAATCGTTATATGAAACACAGGTGATATTAAATAAAGAACATTTGAAAATAAAACAAATCACCTCATGGAATGAAAGATATAGAAATTATGATAGTCTTATCATCACAATGGATGATTTAAATTTAAGAATGATGAAAATAAGTAATTGGAAATCATCAGGTATTGACAATGTATATTGGTATTATTGGAAGAGAATGTCATCATCAAAGAGATTCCATTCTTAATATATTCAATGAATGGTTAAACTTCAATGAAATAATTAAATTAGATATGGTAAGTGGAAGACTTTATTAATCCACAAATGAGGTGATATGAACGATGTCATTAATTACCGTCCTATCAATTGTACAAATGTAATTATGAAAGTATTTAAATCATTATTAAAATAGAATATTCACAATAGAATTAACATGAATAATGAATCATTTAAAATTAGTAAAAATCAATTATGATATAAATTATAATTTCATGATGATAAAGAATGATTAATTAATAGTTATATGTTAAAGCAGTAAAAAGAAGAGAAATACACAAAATATGTAGAGTCATATTATGACATTAAGAAAGCATATGAATCAGTAAATCATAAATGGGTAATAGAAACACTAAAATATTTTAATGTAGAGGGAGTGTTCACGAAATTATGCATTTT
>NW_001855469.1:9834-11148 GCF_000209125.1 Entamoeba dispar SAW760
CAATAATTGAAGGAGAGGACTTGTATAAATATTTAGGTGTATTGCAATCCGACGAAATTAATGATACATTCAATTGTAAAATCATCAAAGAAAAGATGATGAAGAAAATGGAAGAGATAAATACTGATGAAAGTAGTAATAGAAGATATATTACAACAATTAATACTGAAGTAATACCCATCTTCAGATATTCAACATCAGTAGTAAATTGGAAGGTAACATAGATAGAATGGATTTGGAGATAAGAAAATATTTAAGAAAGGCAAAATACATTGTTGTAACTCCAAAGACCGTCTATATGTCTATAAATGAAATTGGTGAATGATTAATAAGCCTAATTGACGAATATGTTATTGAAATAATTAGAACAGTAATGTACTAATGTACAAGAGTGAAATATGAAATAACATATTAGATAGATGGTATTCCAAGAAATGAATATTGAATAGAAATAAAAAAGCACTAGGTCATAAGATCCCAGAAACGAAAATAGAAGAAATAATAAATGAAGTGAAAATAAAAAAGAAAAAGAGGTAGTATTAAAAATAAATAAAATAATGACCAATCAATACATCAAAAAATGGAAGTCCCATCAAACAAGTTGACATTTTAGAAGATGGTTCGAGTCAAAAGGGGTAGATAAAACTACTATAATAAATTCATTGAAGTCAATCAATATAAAGAAAATTCATTTCTCCAATTAACTAAAATACAAAATGAAGCAATATTCAGTGTGTACAGAAAAGATAAAATATTAAAATATGAAAGATTAAAGTACTATCCACTTTGTAAATACAAGATAGACACAGTAGAACACATTCTACTATCTTGTATTTATCATAAGAAATCACAAATTGAGAAACATGACCATATTGGCATTATCATATGGGATAATAAGAAAATACACAAGAAATAAACAATATAAAAAATCAACATATGAAACAATGTTCAAATACAATGTCATCACTATGATATTGAACAAACAAATAATACCAAAAAGTGAATTACAATATCATAAAATACCAGATATATATATTAAATAAAAATAATAAAACTGGTCTAATATTTAATATAATTATTGAGATAGACCACAATATTAATGGAGGGTATTTGAAGAAAAGAAACATGTATAAGGAATTAAAAAATAAGGTAATGAAAATAGAGAAATTAAAAGATGTCAAAATAATTGGAGTAGTAAATTCGATTAATAGGCTAATAAATGCGGAAAGTATTAAATTAATTAAAGAATTAAAAACTGAAATTGACATCATTAAAGAAATTAAAAACATTGTAATTAAAAACATGATGGACGTC
>NW_001855468.1:0-2570 GCF_000209125.1 Entamoeba dispar SAW760
TGGTCCTTTCTTAATACTTTAACTAATTTAGGAACAATTTGAATTAATGCATCTTTATAAGTTTTATCTGCCTCATTGCTTATTAATACACGAAACACTGCCTCTGTTAATTTTTCACTTGATGCAACTGCACCTACTTTTTCAAATCCTGTAACTAATTTTCGAAGTGTTTGATAACGAATTGTTGCTGGTTGGTTTATCATCAAATTTGTTGGGTATGTGCTTAATATCACTTTCGGAGTGTCTTCGTTCGACATTAAACAATCTAACGTTTAAGATTTTTTTTTTTATTTTAAAGTTCTTAATAATTAGAGAAATTCCTGATTTTGTAGGAAAAATGATATGAAGGGTTTTAATTGATCTTTAAGACAACACAAGAGAAATAAAAGAAATTTGATACCACAAACCATTTTAATATGATTAAAAGATGTTTTAATTATGAAATATTTACAACTAACTATTATTCTTTTTGAATGAGAAAAAATAAAGAAAATAAAACGTAATAAATGAAAAAAGAAATTTTTTTTGGGGGAAAAGAACTTTAAAATATTTTTGATTTAATTAAAATTAATGGAAATTCCTATTCCAGAAGAAGCTTTTAATAAATCAGCATATTTTAAAATAGATCGTTTAAATGATAGAAAAGGATTAGCAACAATTATTTTACTTATGTTGTGGATTATTTTATTTACTGTTATGGGTTTTGTTAAAGATCCTAGAAATGTATATGTTAATACTTCTCAAAAACAATGGATTTCAGGTGAATTATTTAGTTATGTACATTATAATATTTTAGTAATTTCAATTATTATAATTATTTTATTGTTCATTGGAATTCTTTTATTATATCGTGTTTTACCAACAATAATTACTTAGTTTGTGTTCAATCTATTTCATTCTAAAATAATATTTATTGAATAGTTTAAATTTAGTTCTTTCCCTTGTAATACCAACAATTATATTTCCTGTTTTACTCTTTTATCTAGGAATGAACAATGGATTATCACATCATCCTTTAGAATTAATTCTTACTATTGTTATTGTTATTCCTTTAATTTATAAAAAATTAGATTATTTCAACTTTAATTGGACAATTACATCCATTGTTTATAATACCTCATTCACTTTTTTCTTTTCATCAATACTCATTATCCTTCCTACAATTATGTTAATTGTTCTCTTTACAATTATTATTATGTTAGTATTTCATAGTATCATTTCATTAAATCTAATAGGATATCCAGGTATTACACCACCAATGGGTTTTATTGCAAGTATCTTTTTAATGATATTTTCTAATATGTTTTCTTATGTTTTTGAATCGGTAATTACAATGTTCCTCTCTGCTACAGTTTCATATAAATTACATGAAAACAAAGGGCTTAATCCAATAGAAGCATTAATAAAAACATTTTCATATCGTTTAGGATCAGCATCATATGCCATTGAATCTAGTTTTATTTCAATAGGAATTTCATTATGCAAATTACTGGTAAAAATACCAATTAACACAACATTTATTGGAAAGAAATTAACAAAATTCATTGAAGAAAATAGTTCAGCACAATCATCTATTTCACCTTTTGTATTTATTGGATATTATGGACATACTTATATTCATTCTAAATGTGGACTAAATGAAAAAATTAAACAAAGTTCAATGAGTAGTATTTTTGATGAATTTCATTTAAAAGAATTGGTTGATGTCTTTCAGTCTAGTACACGTGGATTAGTCATGGCTCTTGTTCTTCTTCTTTCCTTTACATATTATGGTGGAAGTGTTTCTTATTTTACAGTATTATTATTAATGTGCTCTTCTCAAGTGATTGGTTTAATTGGAACATTAATTAAATCAATAGGAGAAGTTATGTTATTTGATTGTGTTGAACAATTAGCTGAAGGAAAAGTATTAAATGAATTTACTAGTTTAATACAGAATTTGAGTAATAACATTCCACAGAATGGGTATAATAGAGTAAATTAATTATTATTTCTTGTCATTCGTTGTTCTCTTTTCATCTCTCTACACCACTTAAACAATTCATCATGTTTCCTAATAATTTCTTCTCCAACTTTACCTTTTTCACTAGTTGTCCAAATCTTTTAATTAAAAGAGTTGTAATGAAATTAAAAGAAAACACCAAAAAAAAACTTCAAACACTCTTCTCTCTATTTTTTTTTGCTTAATTCTTTTAGAATTATTAATAATTATTAATACAATTTAATCTAATTTTATTCTAAGTAGCAACCTTATAACTAATAATTGGTACTTGATAAAACTATTAAAATTATTTATGTTTTATTGTCAATAAACTGTATATTCAAACAGAATGTTTAAATGTTATAGTCTCAGATTATTTAGTTGTTAAAAAAGAGTTAAAATAAGAAAATTTAAAAATAGATCAAATAATTTAATTAATAAAAATATACTAAATTATAAAAAAACTATATTTATTCAAAAAGAATTAGATATAGAATGAATAAATACATAATAGAAAAAAAATAATAATTAGTAAATTTTACCACTCTTGTTTTAATCTGTTAGTAAGTAAATAAATGTTAATTTAAAT
>NW_001855467.1:0-1316 GCF_000209125.1 Entamoeba dispar SAW760
TGTTTATCTCATTATCATCAACATGTTAAATATTCTTTATGATAACACATCATGTATTCAACTCAAAAGTATCAATGATAAATATACTGTATCATAATAATAATAATACTACAATCATAATAAATAAATAATCTTATATCATAATAAATAATAATCATTAATAAATAATAATAAATAATAATCATTATTGATAATACTTCCATAATAATTAGTCATAATAAAAATAACCAATTAGTGTTATGTGGTATATTATCTCATCAAAGTGATATCATAACCAGAAGATAACTATGTGATTCAAAACATGAAAATATTAGTGATTTGTGTTGTGTATTTGACATACCACATTTGAATCATAAAGAAGAATATAATAATAAAATAAGATATAATCATTCTTATTATTTATTATTTATTATATTTGATTTTATATTGATTTTTATCTTTAAATATCATCTTTCATTTCTTCTTTATGTCATTTTTTTCTTTTCTAAACATCATTTATTTCTTATTTTTATTATTTGTTATTATTATTTTATATTAGATGATATTGTATCATTTTATATTTGTTGATATTGTTTGTTTATATTTTATTATTATTATTTATTGTTGTTTATCTTATATCATTTATTTATTATATGTTGTATTGATATTTAACATTGTTAATATGAAATGAATAATAATGAATAAATATAAAATAAGAATAAAATGATATAAGAATATAACATAAATAATAAAATAAGAAATATATAATAGATATAAAGATAAAAGAAGAAGAATAAAATAAATAAATATAAAATAATATAAATAAAATAAAAAATAAATAAAAAAGAATAAAATAAATATTTTATTATATTTTTATTTATCTTTTATTCTTATTTCTTTTTATTATTTATTAAATTAACACATTGAATATGATTCTTTCAAATGAAATAAAACCAGAATGAAATATGAACATTTTTATATTCATCATTTCATTTATTGATAGATGAAATGTTCATATTTATTTATTAATTTTATTTTATATTCTTTTTTAATTTTTATATTTCAAATAAACAATAATGAATAAAAATCATTTCATTTCAATTACAATGATTCGTTGTGGTGTGAAATATTCTGGATATTCTTTTCCACAAAGTGGATTTGTTATTCCTTTATATTCATATGAACGTTGTCTACAATATGATTCTGTTTTATTATTTTCTTTATAAATACCAATATCACAATATCCAAATCCAAACAAATAATCACTTGATTGGTTAAATAAACAAAATGCATATTGTGGTTGTTTAATATCAAATTTCATCATTCCTTCTATTCTT
>NW_001855466.1:0-1146 GCF_000209125.1 Entamoeba dispar SAW760
AATGTGTCTTTTCATAATGTCTGGTACATGTATTGAATCTATACTTGAAAATCCAAATATTCTTTCCCTATATTTGTTATTTCTTTTGTTCCTTTATATGATACACATGTTAATGTTATGCATGATTCAAATGCAAAATCATCAATTTCAATAACAGAATCTGGAATGTTTATCGAAGTTAATGATATACAATGTGAAAATGCACCTTCACCTATATATGTAACAGAATTAGGAATACTTATTGCTGTTAATGACGTACAATCGTAAAACATATACTCACTAATAGATGCAACAGAATTGCCTATAACAATTGATGATAACGATTGACAACCACCAAATGCTTTTTCTCCAATATATGTGACAAAGTCGGAGATAGTAATTGATGTTAATGATGAACAATTATAAAATGCAGAATTCCCAATAGATGTAATATTATCACTCATATTAATTGATGTTAATGATGTGCATGAATAAAATGTATTATCACTAATTTTCGCTACAGAACCAGGAATCTCGATTGATGTTAATGATGTACAATGAGAAAATGCTGCTTTACCAATGAATATAACAGAACTAGGAATATTAATTGATGTTAATGATGTGCATGAATAAAATGTATTATCCCCAATATTTTCTACAGAATTAGGAATACTTATTGTTGTTAATGACGTACAATGTGAAAATGCAAAATCATCAATTTCAGTAACAGAATCTGGAATGTTTATTGACGTTAATGATGTACAATGCGAAAATGCACTTTCACCAATTACTGTAACAGAAGGAGGGATAGAATATGATGTTCTTGAATTTCCAATTGGATATTGAATTAATAATGTCTTGTCTTTATTGTATAATACTCCATCAAGAGATGAATATGATGGATTTGATGTGTCCACATCTATTGATGTTAATGACACACAATTATAAAAAGCATATTCACCAATTGTTGAAACACTATTTCCAATATTAACTTTTGTTAAAGATGTACAGGATTCAAATGCATAGTCACCAATAGAAATGATGTTGTTGCTAATGTCAATAGATGATAATGACGTACATGAATAAAATGCAGAATTACCAATGGATGTAACTGAAGTGGAAATAGCAATTTTTGTTAAGAATTTACAGTTTGAAAATGAATCCTCT
>NW_001855465.1:0-1133 GCF_000209125.1 Entamoeba dispar SAW760
ATGATGTTTAGAAAAGAAAAAATTGACAAAAAGAAGAAATGAGTGATGTTAAGAAAAGATAAAAATCAATATAAAATAAAATATAAAATCAAATATAATAAATAATAAGAATAAGAATGATTATTTCTTATTTTATTATTATTAATAAAAGATAAAAAGAGATATACCATAATAAATACAACTTTGTTATAAAATATATTTTGGTGTTTGTAATTTGAAAATTAAACAAATTAATGACCGACCAATACATCAAAAAATGGAAGTCCCATCAAACAAGTGGACATTTTAGAAGATGGTTCGAGTCAAAATTTGTAGATAAAACTACTACAATAAATGCATGGAAGTCCATCAATATAAAGAAAAATGCATTTCTCCAATTAACTAAAATGCAAGATGGAGTAATATTTAGTGTGTACAGGAAAGATAAAATATTAAAAAATGAAAGATTGAAGTACTGCACACTTTGTAAAGACAAGACATCCACAGTAGAACACATTCTACTATCTTGTATTTGTCATAAAAAATCACAAATTGAGAAACATGACCATATTGGCATTATCATATTAAATAATAAGAAAATACACAAGAAATAAACAATACAAGAAATCAACATATGAAACAATGTCCCAATACAATGACATCACTATGATATTGAATAAACAAATAATGCCAAAAAGTAAATGACTATATCATAAAATACCAGATATATATGTACTAGATAAAAAGAATAAAACTGGTCTAATAATTGATATGACTATTATTGCATATCACAATATTAATGGAGGGTATTGGAAGAAAAGAAATATGTATAAGGAATTGAAAAATAGGCTAATGAAAATAGAAAAATTAAAAGATATCAAAATAAATACAGTTGTAATTTCAATAAATTAAATAATAAATGTAGAAAATATTAAATTAATTAAATAATTAAAAATCGAAATTAACATCATTAAAGAAATCAAAAACCTTGTAATTAAAAACATGATGGACTTCATGGAATATTGTATCTAATAAAATGCACTCCGTAGAACTACGAGAATAATTCAGGAATGAAAATAGTCTCCCTGATCAATTAATAACAGATACCAATTCTACTACTAATTAATAGCTTTTTATTTAATTGAATTATTTTG
>NW_001855465.1:1233-5462 GCF_000209125.1 Entamoeba dispar SAW760
TTTTTCAGACTAGAAATTTTTAATAAGTGAAATATACATATTTTTAATAAAAGAGAGTACTTGTTGAATTGGTACTACTTAGTTAACACTTTTTGAATAATTTTTAGTTTGTCCATTTAGCTAGTGAAGATAATATAAAAATTTTATCTACAAATGAGTCAAACCAATAAACTCAGGTGAAAGTAGATATTTTAAAATTTTGTATTGTCTAGTTATTTCGTTTTTATTCGGACTATGTTATAGTTTTTGTATTTAAGATTTTTATTGATTTAAATCAGGAAATAATTCACTTTCTAAGATTGTAAAAAAGATATTATTTCCTGAATAAAGTCATGTAGAAATATCAAAATAAAACGTTGTATTTATTTGTTTTGTCATGAGATTCATCTCAATGTCACAATCAGTTGGTATGGAAAATAGATGGTGGGATGAAATTCTTCAAAGAAAAGAAGAAGTAGAAGAATTATTAAAACAAACCAAACAAGAAGGAATAAGTATTGAACAATTAGAACAACAGAATGTGAATAATCATGAGAATGATTTAATTGATAATACAGAAGAAATTCTCAATAAAATAAAATGGAAAATACAACTTACAGAAGAAAAAATATCTAAAAGAAATGTAATTCTCCAACATTTAAAAGAAGGAGTAAATAAAATAAAGCGAATAAATCAGAAGCAAGAAGACGAAGAAATAATAATGAAAGAAATAACAAATGATATTGTCAGAAAATTAATTTTTATAGAAGAAAATAAATATAAAGAAGAGATTAAAGAAATTGAATCAAAGTGCCAAGAAATGATAAATAAAAGAAAAGAAGAATTTCAGTTAAGAAGAACTGAACTTAACAATATGAAGTTTATAATTCCTAAAAAAATTGGTATTATTCCATTTAAACTTAAAATGGATAAAGAACTTAGAATTATTGGAGAACATTATATTTATTTACAAAATTGGTGTAATTTGAATGAATGCCAGATTGTATTTGATTCTTCTCATAATTCACATGAGCAATTTAATTATAAGATTATGAATAAACCCAATTTGTACTTTATTAATTTTGATGAATTTGGTTATGTATTTGGAGCATTTGTGTCTGTTCCTATTCATGAAACTAACAAATTTATTTCTGACCCTAACCATTTTATTTTCTCATTAAAGAAGTCAACATTTAAACCAATGAAATGGAATCCAATTGGAGACAACAGCTCTAATGCTCTCTTTGTTTATAAAAATGAAAGTTATTTATATCAAGTTGGTCATATAGGTTGTTTTATAATTCATCAAACTGGTGTGGCAGACTCATATTGTAAGAATCTTCAAATTGCTTATTTAGGTGCACCATCAAGTTTGAGTAACACAGACAGTTTTGAAGATTTCTCAGTCACTAGAGTTGTAGTTATTCAAATGATGTAATTAATTCTTATTATTTTAACAAAAATTTTTAATAAAAATAATTTCTAAATTAAAAAAAAACAGTTTCTTGTAATTTAGGTTCTTTCATAAAGAATAAATGAAACATCCACCTTCTTCTCTTTGAATACTATAATATAATTTACAATCTTTGTTGGTGTACAAGAATGAAGTAACACTCTTTGTTTTTCTATCCGCTGAATAAGAGAATAATAAAGCAAGAGTAAATGCATCATATAATAATACTTCTCCAACATTTGTTCCAACAGCTAATGTGGGAGAGGTTGAATTGATAGATTGAGAACATGTTATTGCAGTCACTTGGGCATTAAAAGAAGACTCACCAAAAACAATACCATTAATGTCACAACCAATAATTGTTGTTGTGTTTTCAAAATGATTATATGTTAGTATGAAAATATCGCCATTATTTGTAATTAATACATGTTGAACTGGTAATTCAAATTGTTTTTTCCATCTAATTCTTTGTTTAGTAATTGACCAAACAATAACCATACCACTTTCATTACCTGCAATAATAGAATCATATTTAATTTTAATTGACAATGATGATATATTAGATATTCCATTAAAACTGTAAATATGATTATGATGAAAAGCTAATACATTATCTCCACCCGCAACAATCCAATCATCATCTCCATTAACGCATTGTATTCCAATAGCTGCTGCAACAAAATTTTCACTTGGTTTTAGTAATATGATTTGATGTAATACTTCATCATAATATACTGCACTTTCACCAATTCCAATAGTTCCTTTAATTGTAATAGGAATATATCCATTTTTACTATCAACTAATGAACACCAATCTTCTTTAACTGATCCAACTTTTTTTGGTCGACGAGCAGCACAATTCAATCCTAAATTACATGAAAATCTAGTTCCATTATCTGTTCTTTCAGGACATCCTTTTGTCATAATACATAGAGGTAAGTGACCCATAGTTTTCCATATAGTTTGTTTTAATGAATCTGGCTGAGTTGAATTAATAGTGTAATCATTTAAATAAACATTGTAATGGTTTACACTTTGTTGTAAACAACCAAATATAAGATCAATCCAACTATTTAGATACTTACTAACATTACTACTTTCTAATGCCATTTTCATTTTTCTAATAAACTCTCTTGGAGAAGTCATTTCCCCTCTGTCTTTTAGATTTCCACTATCAAGAAGATTGTGTTTAAATGCCCAGTTCGGTAAAGTAACATCTCCAAGTGACTCTCCATTTAGAGAAGTTAAATAATTATTTAAATTAGTTAAAAATGCTGGTGTAGTGTAGTATTGTGGAATTAATTCACTTCTTGATTGTTCTACACTACTTTTAAAGAATCCTTCAATACTTTTAAAAATCCTTCCTCCAACTTCAAAACATCTTTCTGACATTTCTTTCCATAATAACTCTGAATACGGTTGAAGTCTTACTAAACTTCTGCAAACTAAACTAGGACTACTTAAATAACAATTAAAATGACATTCTTTTTCTTTATAATTAGATTCAATCATTTTTTTTGCTTTTTCATTACAAGCAGATATAGGTAATGTCAAATCTCGATAAGATCTTAAATCATTTAATCTAAAATCTTCACTAAAGGTAGAAATAACCCATGGATAAATGGGGTATTGACTTAATAATTTAAAACTTCTATTTGCATATCTATTTACTTCATATAAAAATTCATAATTTGATAGTTCTCCTTTGACCCATTTACGTTGTGCTTCATTAAATCTTTGTAATTCATTTGGAGTAATTGGAAGTTTAGAAATAAAGTTATTTCTTTCAGTTGTTGTTTTAAATAGTAAAACAATAGAGAGTAAAGAGTTAAAGTAATAAATTTCAACTCCAATGTCTTCATACAATACATTTAATCTTTGAATACTATTGATGTCTTCAAATGAAATATTAATTTGTTTACATTCTCTTGATAACATATTTTTCTCTCCTCCATTATGATACCTGATAATAACAGCATTATTCTCAAAATGAATTATTGCTGGTAATTCTCTATCCCATTTAACATAATTTGCTTCAAAATCAACAGAAATCTCATCAAACATACGGAACTTTACTCGTTCCATTAGACTTTCATATCTTTTATATAACTCATTTTGTGGTTCAGTTTCAACAGGAAGAGTAGATACTTTAGGTATGGTTTGAGAAATAATCATTTGAGAATTCCCATTACATAAAGTTGAGTCTAATTTAAAGAATACATAAGGGGCATGGAAAGGATACTCGAAAACAGCATTGTGTGTAGTATATTTTTTTACAATACGTCTCCATGAAATAGCAGCAATAACATCTGTAGAATCACAAAGTTCAATAACTTTAGAGGGTTCTTTCTTATGAATTAAGGGAGATGTTTTCAAAGGAAGAAGAGTGTTTTCTGGTTTAGGAATATCACATGAATTAAATAACCATTCTATTGCAGAGTCAAGAGTTCCTTTTGATTGTTGCAATTTATTATAATTATCTTCAGTAAAAGAGCTTTTGTAATTTTTAACAAGTTTGAATAAAGAAGAATATAATGGATGGTCTAAGTATTGAGACAAAGATGATAAAGTTTTATTAAGAATATCTAATATATCAGTTATAGAATCAAAATAAATTTGTGAAAAAGTTCCAAGTTGAAGGAAACAATGATATAATGCTAAAGGTGTTCCAATGATGTTAAATAAAGATATTGTTTTTATTGTTTCTGTTAATAATATTTTATTTTGTAATTGTTCTATGTAAATTGAAGGTAATGGATCAAAGAAAGAACAATTAAATTCTTTTAATAATTGAAAT
>NW_001855465.1:5562-7938 GCF_000209125.1 Entamoeba dispar SAW760
TAATTGAAATATTTTTATTACAGCAACAGAAGGGAATAAACTATGATTATATTTTAATGAAATTCCTTGATATAATGTCCATCGTATAGGATTAATTGGATTATGAATACACAACTTAGATAATTCATTACAATACCCATCTCCGTCCATCTTAATTTTACAAACCATATCAACAATCATTGGAATCAATGAAAATAATATTTTTTGATCTAATTGTTCATTTTCAGTAATATTGAGAATAAACCTCCATACTAAGTCTGAATTTTCTTGATTTAAAAATACTCCTTTCTCAATGATAAGTTCAATAAATGTTTTAACTAATTCAATAGAAATAGTTTTAATAGAACCAATCATTAAAACATATTTAATACAATTTATTGGTTGTGCAAAATTCCAAAGTGCTTTAATTGATTTAGAAGTTAAATTAGTAAATACGTCTTTACATCTAATGGATTCAAATATAGAAAGAAAATTTGTTTGTAAAGTAGATACCTCAACTAATGAATTAGCAAGATATCCTTCTAATAATTTAATAAGAGATAAAAACAAATTTTCTGATTTTGCAATTGAAAGAAGTGTAATAAGAGTCTCAAATGGAACTGTTTGGTAAACTTCTTTCAAATAAATAAATAAATCTTCACTTGAAAAACGATCATATGATGCACGTACAATAGTTTCAATTACTTCCAAACAAAAGTATTGTGCATTTAGTGCTCTTGGATGAGAAATATAGGTATCTGAATTCGTTCTTGAATTAGAAATATGTGAAGAGTTAATAATTTCTTGATCACCATATAATGGAAGAACCGGTGATGGAATAATGTTAATACAATATTGTGCAATTACATTATTTAATAATTGAGTAATATATTTCCATGATAAAGAATTGAGTAATTGATAAATAATTGATATATAAAGAGTCTGTAGATCTCTCATTTTAAGTCCAACTACTACTGGTACATAAGATATAAACTCATCTATACAATGTGATTCTATAAGTACTTGAAGATTAGTTTCTTTAAAAGGACAATTTATGTATTTCATTATTGTTTGAATATACTCATAAAAAACTTCTCCAGAAGTTCTCATCCAAAATGCAGTATGAAAAAATATATCTTTAAATAATTCTGCAGTTTCTATACGAAGATTTGAACAACATAATAATTCTAATTCCCTAACAATCATTTTAGAATCAGTTAATTTAATTGATTCATTAAGTGTATTTGAATAATAACTTGTATAACTTAAAATTTCTAATAAAATTCTTCCTGCATGTACAGTACGATATGTTAGTGCAGCGATTTTATTATTAGTAAGAAATTTTCTTATAACTTCAATAATACCAATAGCTTCTTCTACTCTTTTTACTTCACTTAAAAATAATAATAAGACTTCTATTCCACCAACTGCATTAAATGCTTCTTTCATACCAATACATTCAAATTTTCTTAAATTAGTTGTTTGAACAGAGTGTATACTTTTATTACTATGAACATACAATTTACCACTTGGAATAATAAGACTTCCTAAATAGTCAGTTGGTATTTCTAAATTTTTCATATTAAGGGGTAGTTCTGAAATCCAATTAAATGGAAGAATATCTGCTCTTGCGGTGAATATAAATTTGATCATTTCTTCACTTAAAATTGTTTTAAAGAAATGAAAATTTCCAATTCTAAAACGAGCATTATCAATTGGTTTTATTATAAGGTCTAATGGAAATAATGATTGTGGTACATTAATTTGAATACGTTCTGCTGCAGAAATAAATGTCCCATCAATAGCTATTTGGATATCTAACGCTTTAGATAAGCGAAGTAATACAGTAATATTAAAAAACTCTCTTGGTCTAAAAGAATGATCAATAATAATAGAACCGTTATGCGATTCTGTGATGATTTGCATTGTAACGGCAGTAGAAGAAACTCCTAGATTTAATTTAATATCTTTAAGAATAAAAGATGTGATTGTAATAAATGAATCACGAGAGTAGTCAGGAAAATTCATTATTGCTGCCCATAATGAAATAGATAAAACTTGTGTTTGCTCAAATTTTAATTGAGTTGATAATAATGAAGTTCCTTGTTTGGAGAATTCTGCAGTATATCTAGGTTGTTGTGAGACTTGAGTACATTCTGTTAATAATGAAATATATTCTTCTCTTAATCCATTTTCATGAGAGGTATGTAATAATGTTGTTAGAAATGATGGTAAACAATTATAACTAATAATTCTCTTTAAGAAATAATAAACTGAATTGACTGTTTTACCAGTTGATGCTAATACTAGTAAAGGTTCAATTAATTTACTATGAGATAAAGTATCTACATTTGTTGGATTATCTATAATGGAATTAATTAATTAAATGGCTCTTCT
>NW_001855465.1:8038-15652 GCF_000209125.1 Entamoeba dispar SAW760
TTTCTATTGGTAATTCGATACTTGATTTAATATATTCATAATAATATTGTAACTCATTTCCAGTCAATTCATTATTCCTTAATGAATATAGTTTTAATATATTTAAACGATGATTTGTAGCTGACATTCCATTAGGAGGATTTAAATTAGGTAATAATGAAGTAAATTGTTCAATTGACTCTGTTGATAATATCCCAGTTGTTAAAAATGAAATAACTAAATCATAAACTTCTTTAGAATGTGTTGATAATGGAGTAATTTTTGAGAAGAATGAACGAGGCTCACTTATTAGAAAATCTTCTGTTAATGGAGGTGTAACAAATAATTGTAACATAAATGTTAAATATTCAAGTGGATGAATCATATCAATTTTCATTCTTAAAGCAAATGATAATCCATTTTCAATAAATATTTGAGACAAATCATTAGTTTGTAACATGGATAATCGTTTTGTGAATAAATCATAAAGTGTTAATGAATATTTATCATTATGAAATAATTTACATAGTGTTTGAACTTCTTGATAATTTAAATGTTGAGGACAACATAGTATTATCGACAATAAATTTGATTGGATTTTATCACTTGAAGAATTGGTTATATCAATGAACATTTGAAATGAGTTAAAATCTGGAAATTGTTCATGTAATGAAATAATCATTTTATTTTGACAAAATTCTAATGCATTGGCTAATTCATATGAACATTTAGTCATAACTTCACAATACTGATTTAATCTCTTAGGTAATGAAGTAGTATTACTAAATAGTACATAGTTATAATAATATAATAACACTTCTGAATCAACTTCTGTTTTTCCATTCCAAGGGAAAAATGGACCATCAGTAAAAACGAGAGAAGGATAAACGTAACTAATCATTAATAAAAATCTCATAATTTGGTGGATTGAAATCAATGATAATGAACTTGGAAGAGAAGGTTGTGAACCTTTTGTTGTTGTTGTTTCATCTTCATCAAATTTAAATAATGAGAAATCAGTTGAATTTGTTAATGAATGGCAAGGAGTAATTACTGGAGATGGTAATTGAGTGATCCAAGAATTGATAAGACCTTGAATTGGTTTAGGAATTTCTTTAAAGAGAGGTAATATCTCAAAGTAGTAATCAATAAATGAATCAATATGTTGAGGAGGGAATTCTGTAATAATAAGAGTGTCTAATGAAATTAAATTACTTTTTGCAAATGATGCAATAATTTGAAGTAAAGGAAATAATACAGAAGAAGCTGGAGTACGATCTAATCTCTGAATAATTGTAGGGACGTAATGAATCTTCTCAGGAAAGAGATAACGAGCTTCACTAGAAATCCCAGCGCTTTCATAGATGTCAGGAAGAGAAGAAATAAAATAAGATTTTAATTCATTTGCGTTTTGTCTTGAAAATAATTCAGGACGATATGAGACAATAAGATATAATAAATGAATTGAAGGATAATTTTCTGAACAAAACCAATAAATGAATTGATCAATTGATAAAGAACAAATAAGTTTTGGCAATTTAGCAATAAATTCCTCCCAATTAAGTTCAGTTATTAAAAAGTCATAAATATGTTTTGGTGCTTTTGATAAGAGAGAAAAAATATTAACAACTGACTCTAGTGTTGGTGTTTGCTCAAAGATTTCAAAAGCACTTTTTAATAATGGGAATGTTTGTAAATATAATGCTGGTGATTTACTCAAACTAGATGATGAAGGTTGACTAAAACTGGTAGAAACTTTAGATGTTTGACTTGAACGTAAACTAAACCGTCTTAACATTTCAGTTAAATTAGATTTATCAAGTAATTAATTTTTGAGTTCAAATTCTTTTTGGTCTTTTTTTTCTTATCAAAAAAATTTCTTCTTTTTTAAAATATCTTCTTCTCCTCTTATTTATCTTCTTGTTTTTGAATTAAAAACAAATCATTTATTTGTCATAATACCAATTAATTTACCTTCAAAAAATTAATTTTTTATTTTTATTTATTAGAAGAAAAAAGTACTTTTTATTAAATAAGAATTTTCATTATTTATTGATTTTTCTTTAATTTTTTCTCTCAAAAAAAACACAATTTTTCTTTGATGATGAATAACAAAAAGAAACTTTAATTACATAACTTTCAATCAAAATTCTTCACATCACTATTATCCCAAAAACATTGTGGTTTAGTATTCTTTGATTGAATGTGTTTAATACATTCACAATATTTTCTTCTATGACTTTCAATCATTCTTCCAAAATCTATACATACTTTAAATGAACTTTTACTTTGATTCATTACACAATATTGCATTTTTGGAACAAAGTCTAATGCAACTTCTCTGACTTCTTCTTTCTTCATCATTAAACATCGTTGATATCTCATATCCCATAAATTAACAAAATGACAAAAATCTCGTGCAAAGAAAAATGCTGATGCTGCAAGTGAAGATGGTGAATTACTTGTATAAAATGGATCTAATGTCATTATTTGAAGAAATTGAATACTTGCTTCAATAATTGGATGATTTCTTTCTTCTTGATTATATTGTGGATATCCTGCTGCTTCCCAAAGAATATTTAAAAAGTCGTATGATGTAGGATTATCTATTTTATAATTAATAGACTCTAATAACTTCTTTTCCATTCCAATAATATCATCTTTTCCATATTTATTATTACATAATCTTTGTATATCATTAACTTTAATTCCAGTTGACTCAAATTTTGAACAACTAAATAAAGATGTTACAAATATTAATCCAAGTTCATCAGAATTAACAACTACTCGAGTTGTATATAAATCAACTAATGTTAATGTTTGAAATATTACTTTCTTTGAAAGGTGAAGATATTCTGATGTTTTAAATAACCAATCAACTAATTGTGGTCTCATAAATGGTGTAGCAATTGTTAAATCTGGTAATGGCATTTGATTTTGTCTTTCTCTAAGATATTTACAAAAATTTTGAAATTCTGGTGAAATTCTCCTTTTCTTCTCAGTAATAATAACAGGAGTATTCTTGTTGTTTAAACTAACTGGTACAAATGCACTTTTAGTACTTTGTTCGCTCATACAAACATGACCCTCATCGCACATCAGTGGGTTCTTTAATTTAACTTTTTGTTTAATTCTGTTTATTTGGCTCTACGTGGTCAATTGGTTCTTTTTTAAGCAATTTTTTATTCTTATTTATTTTTATTATAATTTATAATTTTTTTTCTATTTTTTTATTATTCTTTTTCATTTGTTTTTTGTTTTTTTGTTTTCTTTTCATGAAGGGATTTCGCATTTCTTCTTCATTTATTCAAAGAAGAAATAAGAAAATTCTTCCTTTAAATTTCCACTTATTAATAAGATATAATTTTTTTTTATTTATATCTGGAATATAAGGGTTTTTAAGATTTTATTTTATATTTATAAATATTCTCTATCAATAATTATTTTATTATTATTTATCTTTTTTATTAAACTATATAATTTATTATTTTAAAACTATAATTTACTATTTTTGTTCAAATGTATTTAACTCATACTTCTTTTTTAATTCCTCTAATTCTTTAGTAAGTTCTTTGATTTTTTCATCTTTTTGTTGAAGTTCTTTTACAAGTATAATATTTTTAATATCTTCATTTTCATCTTTTCCTTCAATGATTCTAACAATGTCTTTTTTCATTCCCTCGAATTGTTTAGAGAAGTCTTCAAGAATATTTCTTAACTTTTTTATTTCCATTTTTTCTTTTTCACTCTTTCCTTCTCCAGTAATTTCTGTAAATCCTGTTTCTTTAAGAACAATATTTCTGTTATAAACACTTTCAATAGCTATATTTCTGATACAAATAACATCCATTTCATTAAATTGTTTTTTTTCTATGTTATTTCTTTTAATCATTGCCATTTTCATTGACCCATCACTAACGTATAAATACTCTTCTTCAATTTTTAATATGCAACAAATGATATCTACCTCTTCTCCTTCTTTCATTTCACATATATCCAATAACTCTATCAATTTTCTTTCTTCAAATTCTTTTGGTAATTCAATATCTCCACTCATTTTTTTAATGTTACAATTCCAATTACTTTCTATTCCTATTTTCCCTCCAATTCTTTTTCCTTTAAATGAGAAAAATTCGTACCATTTCTTTTCTTCAAATTTAGTATAGTCTTCTTGTCCATCATTCCATATGTTTACAATAATTCTTTTGCTTCTTCCTTCTTTTTTCATTCCATCAAGTATTTTAATACTTCTAATACAATTAAATTCTAATGTTTTCATTCCTTCTTCTTTAAATTGATATAACTCTTCTTCACTAGCTCCTTCTCTTTTTTTTCTTTCAAATTCTTTTTCTAACTCTTTCATTCTTTTATTTCTTTCATTTAGATATTCTTTTTCTCCAACAATTCCCTTTTCATTTTTAAATTTATATTTTATTGGATATACTCGTTCTACACATCCTCGAATACAAGGAATAATTCCATCTCTAACACTATCAATTTGTATTAACATAAATTTACATTTTGTTCTTCCAAGTTTTTCATTTCTTTCCCCTCTTCTAATACAATTAATGTTTGTTTTAAATATTAATTCTTTTCCTTCCCATGGTTCTCGTTCATTCCAATCTTCAGTTTTTTCTAAACAACAAATTCTTAATTTTTGTCCAATATATATTTTTTTTTGTTTTATTAATTCATTAATTTCTCGATCAATTTGTATTTGAATTGTATACCATCCATCACTCATTAAAAGTAGTGGATATTCTCTTGTTGGTTCATTTGAATTAATATTTGCAACTACTCCAATATGACAATACCCACAATTTTCATCTTTATTATAAATTTGTCTATAAAATGATCGTTTTGGTTTTCTTTCAAATACCCATCGTTGTTCAATTTCTTTTTTAATTCCATTTACTGTTACTTCAAATTCTATATTTCTATTATGAAAATAATATCCACTTTGTTTCCATATAACGTGTTGAAGATGTATCTTTAACCATTTTTCATTCTCATATTTTAGAATTATTCCTTTCCATTGTTCAAGATTTAACACTACCCTTTTTCTTTCTTTCTTACGGTCATCAATAATTGGTGTTTGTAATGCATTTTCATATGAAGGTATTGGACATGAAACTTCTTCATTAATATCTTCTTTAAATGTGTCTAAATATTTTGAAAGAAAACTGACTTGATCAAAAGAGCTTTGAGGAACTGGTTTTACTTCTATAGAATTTATTTTAAGAATAGATTTATTTGGTGCCAGTGACTTTCTTTTACTTTCTAATAATGGAGTAATTGCTTTTCTTTTAAGTGGGGTTGGGTATTTAATTGGTTGTTGATGTAAAATTGATTGTCTCTTACTTCCTTTTAAAATACTTTTACTTTCTCTTTTTTCATTTTCATCCATTTCTTTAATAATAATAGTTATTGTGTCTTGTGATAATTGTGTTGCCTGACTTTCAATTGGTTTTGTTGATGAGATATTATCCATTGTTAGTGATTGGTCTTTTTCTTTGTAAATTACAGAAGGCTCTTCTTCCATGTTTTTATTTGACTCTTCGTCCTCATACTGGCTTTGTGTAAAAATCTTCTTTTTTGATTCAAGTAATTCAGACTCGGTTAGTTTAGGAAGTGCCTTTCCTCCTCCAGTAGTAAAGAAGTTCATTTAATCTAAATTTTTTGAGATACTTTTAATGAATAGCTTTCTTTAAATTCCTCAACAAATAATAATAAAATTTAATTTTATTTTTAACTATAATTTAATAAAAAAGAATATGAAGAGAAGAAAAATTTGATTCATTTTGGGATAGGTTCATTCTTGAGAAAATCAGTTAATACTGATGGCTGTGAGATATGCATAAATTCTTGAAGGATTAAGTCCGCATCAAAAATAATATCAACACCAATTTCTGGACCAAGACTTTGGAAGAGAACAAACAAATCATCAAAGTCCATTTGATTATCAATGATATCATCTGCATATTCTTTAATTAAAGCAACAACAAGGAAATAGTAGAATTTTGAAGTTGGAAATGCAAAGATAGAATCCCATATTCTTAATAAATAGCTATCTGAAATATATCTTTTAAATAATAGTACAATCCATTTATAAGCAAAAACATTATTGCTGTCATGTTCTTTTAAATATTTACCTAATGCAGGATTCACTAAAGAAATAATTGGGTCTAATTTATTTAACAATTTATATAAATAATTTGCATTAGAACAATAAAATCCTTGTAACATAGTCATAACTGATTGAAACAACCAAAACAATGATGGTTCTTTTGTAGTAATTCTCATTAGTACAGCAACTATATCATTCATTCCTTGTCCATATCCTATCTTCATGTTAAACATTGAACTACTCATTAATACATTTGTCAATGTTTTTAAATTCTGACATCCATCTTTTTCAAATTTAGTATCTTCCCTATCTGTTCGAACTACATCTTTTTTTATTTGTTCTTCCATTTTAGCAAATTCATCCCAATTTTCTTTCATTTCTGGAATAACATTAGTCCATGTTTGTTTAATCTTTTCATAATCGATAGCCCTTTTCTCATCCCATTCCATTCTTTCTTTTTGTGTATTTTTACCTTCATAATATCCTAAACATAATTTCCATACAAATTCTCTGACATCATCATCACAACCTCTATATAATAATACTTTTCTTATAACATTCATATTAGAACTACTAATATATCCACTATCATCCATTAATGTTTTTAACAAAGTTTTACTAACTGGTTGCATTGTATCGATATGTTCTTGAGCAATTAATGTTTTTCTTTTTTCAACTAATAGTGGATTAATTAAACGTGAATATGCTTTTTGATGATATTTTGCTATGTCACATTTTAACTCAGATTTATAAATTACAATATATCTATTTTTATGTGTTTCATCTTTTTTAATTTCAGACAATGAATTTTGACTGATTGTATTAAAGAAACTTTCGTATTGTTCTTTATGACCCTTTCCTCCAAACTCATATTGAGGTACTTTCAATGGAGCTAATCGTTGTTGCATTTCAAATGTAATTGTGGTTGTTGTTTTTGTTTGGACATAACTAAAAGCAATAATTTCTCTAAATGGAAAAGTAATTTTGTAATCTTGGATATTAGTAACAGTAGTATCTCTTGTGATAAAACTCTTTAGTGATGCGTTTGTACGAACTTCCATTGGTAAATAACTTATAAATAATTGTTTCCTTTTCTATTATTTCGATAAATAAATCTTCTAAAATAACATATGATTAGTGAGTACTAAAACTCTAAAAAGAAACAAACTTTAAATAAACAAAGTGCTCCATATATCTTTTTATTACCTTGAACATTAACAAAAACACTGTCAAATAATCCCATATCTTTAAGTTCATCATTATCCATATCTTCTTCTTTTGTGTCATCATTCAAATCAATCGATTCAGTTGAAGTACTTTCTTGATTTTTATGTTTCTTTTGAAAGATAATAATTTCATCTCCATTATCAACTGGTGTTCCGCTCATTGGTATAAGAACTGATTAATTCACTTCTCTTTTTAATTTTCTTTTTTTTACTAAACTAAAACAAATACAAAATAATATATACAATATTTGATACTAGTTTAAATCACCAATATTTTCACAC
>NW_001855465.1:15752-20149 GCF_000209125.1 Entamoeba dispar SAW760
GATCAAAAACAACTTTTTGATACTGAGATATGAATACAAAAAAATATATAATGAAATATATAAACAAAAATGAAATTCATCACCATTTTGCGTTATTTAGAAAATTCAGTAGGAAGTACGAATGTAGTAGAATTTCCATGTTCAACAGTAGTAGCACCACTCCATGGGATAACCATCCATTCAACTGTTAAATTAACTTCTTTTCCAAGTAAATTATTATGGACGCTGACTAAGGGGTATTCAATTCTTTCGTTTGTTAATTGTAAATGAGCCCTTTCTTTCTTTCTGATCATAGTATCCCAAACAGTTGCTGTGTTATGTGGCTATTAATCAGTAACAGTAATTTTTATTTAACTAATGATTTAAAAACAAACAATTTTTTCATCTATAAAGGATGCTTTGACCCAAACAAAAATCATTTTTGTATTCCAATTGAATGATTGTGTAAAGTCAACATCTAAATCAATTGTAAAATCAGAGAAAGAGCTCTTTCTATATGCTTTACTAAAGTGTTAATTTTAAAATAAAAGAAAAAGGAATGTTAAAGTGTAGTATTAAAACAAACATACTACTCGTTGTATTATGTGAGACTGAAGTTATAGGAGGAACATATAATATTAATGATGTTAAGTATAAGAAGAAAACTGCTATACCGAGCCATTGAAAGGCATAATAAATAATATTATACATACGTTCAAAAGTATGATACATTATACAATCTCAAATTAATTAAATTTAAGATTTTTTTCTTTTTTTCTTTTACTTTTTCATAAATTTTATTTTTAAATAAAAATAAATAAATTAATTTTGTTGTTATTAAAAAGTAAATGGTTAAAATGAAATACATTTACTTAAGACTTATGTCTCATCTTAATGACAAACATTCTCACTAAGCCATATAAATGCTTCATTTAACCCTTCATTGTTTGTTGCAGAAACAGATTTAACTAAATATTTTAATTGAATAGTATCAAGTTTTAGTAATTTTGTTAGTTCATCCTCATTAACTGCTCCTTTAATATCTTTTTTATTACCAAGAATCAACAAAGCACAATCTTTGAGTAATTCGTTTTTGCACATTTTTCTTAAAACATCACCAGATTCTTCTATCCGTTCTTTATCAGAAGAATCAATCACGAAGACAAGTCCTTGTGTTCCTTCATAATAATGTCTCCATAAAGGTCGAATTTTACTTTGACCTCCAAGGTCTGTTACTGAAAAGTTAACGTTGTTTATTTTTATTGATTCTATATTAACTCCAATTGTTGGTATTGTCGTAACAGTCTCTCCAAGTCTTAACTGGTATAAAATAGTAGTTTTTCCTGCATTGTCTAGACCAGCCATAACAATGTTTACTTCTTGTATACCAAATAATTTACTTAACCAACTTCCCATATTATAATGACACTCTTTGATCTTTTATTTCTCCTTTAAATAATTTTTATCTCTCAATTAATTTGATGTTATATATAACATTCAGTAAGTCATTTAGTAAAATAAAAAGAATAACGAGATCATTTCACAAAAATCGACCAAAAAGAGATTCAAAAAAAGGTTTGAAAAAAAATTAGAAGTCAAAAAAAGAAAAAAGAATAAAATAAAGAGCAACTAGGAACCCTGGAATTAATAGATCTATTTGAAGGTATGGACAAACAGTCTAAACGAGGACATTCAAAGGTTAATCCGTTGGTAATTTTTGGGAACCAAGAGGGATTAGTTCTTGAGAATGAAGACACAAAATACAGAATATCAAAAATTGTTGGTAGTGGGGCTTTTGGTATTGTTGCATTTGCCGTTGATTTAAATACAAACGAAGTTGTTGCAATTAAAAGAGTAATTCAAGATCGTAGATACAAAGTTTGTTATCGTTATATCAAAACAAAAATAAAATGAGATTTCAACCCTTGAGAAATGACAAATAAAATTAATCTTCTCATTTTGGGATATAAAAGGAAAATTCACTATCCATTCCGAAAAGAGAAAAAATTAACTTTTGTTGTTTTTCTATTTTTATAAAAACAATTACTAGATTTTTATTTCTTAAATCAATACTTAAATAAAATAAAAAGAATGAATATATTAATTATTTAGAATCGTGAATTACAAATGATGGAAATGCTTAAACATCAAAATGTATTAGAACTAAAAAATTATTTTTATAGTAAAGTCTCATGTGTTTGTTATTATTATTAAATATTATTTGTGTTACCGGTTATCCTTGAATGAAGGATCAAACAGAAGAAGTAATTTTTAAGAGAAAAAATGAATATGACATTTACTTTAAATAGACAGAAGACTTATGTTTAAATGTTGTAATGGATTATTTTCCACAAAATTTACATCAATTAATGCATGATTATCGAAGAAGATTACCGATTGGATATACAAGATTATTTTCATATGAATTAGCTAGGGCTCTTGGATATATTCATTCATTTGGAATGTGTCATAGAGATATTAAACCACAAAATATTATGGTTAATAGAGATACTGGTGATTTAAAACTATGTGATTTTGGAAGTGCAAAATTATTAACCCCTGATGAGTCAAATATATCTTATATATGTTCTCGTTATTATAGAGCACCAGAATTAATTTTTGGAGCTACTAGATATAGTACTGCAGTTGATGTCTGGTCATTTGGGTGTGTTGTTGCTGAAATGATAGTTGGTCAACCATTCTTCCAAGGGGAAAGTGCTTCAGATCAAATTACTCGTATTATGAAAATATTGGGATCTCCAACTGTGGATGAAGTTAAAGCAATGAATAATGAAAGTCCATATACAAGAGTCCCACATGTTGGTGGTGTTGGAATTGAAGCTGCTCTTCGTTTCATGAATCCACCATTTACAGCTGTATTAATGTTAATTAAAGTAATGCAATATACTCCAGAAAAGAGACCTACTGCAGTTCAATTAATCACCGACAATTTCCATAAAGATTTATTCACTGAAGGGTTGTTACTACCTAATGGTAATCCACTACCAATTTTAACTAATTATGATGAAAATGAATGGAAGAGAGGAGAAGAAAAAGGGGTTAAAGCTAAAATGGAAAATTTTGTTGAGATGGAGAAAAAGAGAATAAATTCACATCAAACAGTTGCTCCAGTTCCAAAAACAACTGAAGAAAATGCTTAGAAATAATCCATTGTTTAACACTATTTTTTAATTAAGTTCTGTTTATTCAGAAATGATTAATAAAAAATTATAGTAAAGAAAAAAAAAAGAAAAAGGTATGAAGGAAAACAAATGAATTTTATTTTGTAATTAAAGGACCAGTTATTGAAGGATTAAAAGCTGATTTTCCATATCCATTTAATCCTAAATTTTCTAAATGTCTTTTTTTCATTATTTTATATCCATCATTAGTAAAATAATTTCCACCATAAACTTCTAATTCATGATCTGCTGGTTGATTAGTAGAAGGTGCTTTTGTTGGTTCACTATACATATCTTCAAAATGAGGAGAGTTGTTTCTTGTTTTTAAGTAATTAGAAAACATTGATTGACGACGTTGTTCTAATCCCATAATTTTTTGAATATAATTGTGATAAGCATCTTGAGCCATTTGTTGATTTGCCATATTTTGATACATTTGATTTAACATTGGTTTTTGAGAGTCATAAATTTGTTTATTTTGTTGATTTAACATATTTCTAATATCATTTTTGTGTTGAGCAGTTAATTTAGCTTGATCAATTTTTTGTTGTGGAATATTAACTGATTGTACTGGCATAGGGAATGATGTATCATGTGGTCCTTTAACTGATTCAGGTGAAAATTGAGAGAAGTGAGATGCTAAAATGTTAAAATATTTACCTATTTCCATGTTTCTTAATCGTGCATTACATCCTGTTTCTGTTGAGCATTCATCTGCTTTAATTGTTAATCCACAACCTTCAGGTGGTTCTTCTGGAATAGTAACTGTTTCTGGTGCAGGGTCTTCTAATGATTTCATTTTTTTCCCTTGTGGCAATAATCCAATAGCAATTTTTGGTCTAAAGAATGCAGCGACTGAATTAAAATAAGGAACTAATTGACTCAGTTTTTCTTGAACATTACATCCTTCAGCTTCTCTACACCCACTCCATGTTACTTGAAGTCCAATTGGTGGTTGAGCTGGAAAGATAATTTCTTTTGGTAGTCTTATAGCATTTAGTAGTGTAACGAAGATTAAAATTAATAAAATCATTGATTTTGTTTTTTATCCTAAAAATTATGATTTTTTTTAGTTTTTTGTTATTTTTTTAAGATTTTTATTTTTTAATAAAAAAATTAATGTTTTATATAACAAATAAAACATAAAATAAAAAAAAGGTTATTTTATTGTAGTTCAATTGGTTCGAAAGGCATAACGAATTTGTTATGAAGCAACAACGATTTAGTAGTTTCAGA